>NW_026694056.1:0-3727 GCF_021218885.2 Marmota monax
TATTTCTGCTTTTCTAAGCCTGTCCCCATATTTCAGAAACTGGGAGATGAGAAACTGCATTTTACAGAATCACTCAATAGGACTGAGGTCTGGTTTCCATGCCCGGGATTGTAAAAGAGGAGAAGTAGAATCACTGCTCTCATCATTCTTGTTGAGCTGGGAAGGCTCATGAATTTCAGCACTCAAATACCAGGTGGGTTTCCCAAGGCTTCTCTGAATCCTCCTACAAATCAACATTTCAAGACTTTTAGAGAACTAAAATTTTCATGCTGTTTTTGTAATTCTTTATTTCCTAAAGAGTATTGTTTTGTCTTATCCTGTAAATATATTTGGCAATAATCCAGTATTGGCTTCCCTGACCTAAATACCCTGAGCCTTCTGACAGTTTTACATCTATAATCCCTCTTTTAAATCCCTTCCTGCTGAAACACGTTAGAACAGCATCTGTTTCCTTGTTCAAACAACTCACAGGGTATCTAAAGTAACCAGGATCCAGATCTTTTATCATAGCCAGCCCCCTACTTCTTTCAAAACAAAAACAGTTTCTCATGGTTAACTTACTTAAACCTTGGTTTATTTCATCCTCAACAAACATGCAGGGTGGCAAAAGATAGCAGGTATTTTAAAAAATACCATTGAGGGGGAAATCTTTATGATTTCTAAGTCTTTGACCCTATTTTTGGGGAAATGGTTAACATCCTTAAAACAGAAATTCTGAAACCAATCTGGAGAATCTTCAACTTAACATAGTTATATGATCTCTGCAAACCTTCGTTCTGAACAGTATAGAGACATAATTATAAACACAATGTTTAAAATACATTCCTATAAATTTGGATAAATAAAGAAAAGCTAAGAAAATACGATGCATGCATGTAGCCAAGAAATGAAGAACAAAATAGAGGAATCGATCAAAAATCTAAAATCCAGTGACAAGAGATGTGCATGGATTGAACACTGTATCTTACTACACAAGGCAGCGAGATGATCTGCTGGCTCTTACGTGACCATGATGGATAAGGAAGGGCATGTGCTGATTTAGGAGAGGAATCAGGCTTCATTAGCAGAATATGTTGTGGTAAATTATTCTATTTTCAATTCTAAGTTAATTGGACACTGTTTATACTCATACGTTTCATTAACAGAGCAGAGTTCCTTAGTAATTAAAGTGTGAAAAGTAACCTTTTCTTTAGAAAACAATACTTGTCTTTAATTTCCAATAAAAGACTCTGTCAGGTAAATGATTTTGTATTCTTGGAGAAAAATTAACTTTAGATCTTGAAAAGTTTCTATTAATGTGAAATATTCCACTCCAAGAAAGTTTAAATACCTTCACAATATAATGGGTAATCAAAAAGGAATGAATTAAATATCACTTTTCCTTGAGCTTATGTAGGAAATAGTTTATATATCATAAATAAATTCCTCTAGTTATAAGTTTGAAAATGCTAATTGTAAATGCTAACATGATTCTTCTAAACGATAATTCTTAATTATTATTCTTTTTCTTTATAAACATTTATAAGATTGTTTTTGAATTAACATAGACTATATGTAATATTTCATATTAACATATATGAATATTAAAATAAAAATAAAACAATAGTTTAACAAAGAATTAACTATAGTTTATATTATTTAGATTTAGAAATAAAGTTTGTTCCTCTGGAATAATTTAATATATATATGACAAAATGAAGAAACATAGGAAATCTTAGAATCTCATTTCATACAATAATACTTTAGTTGTAGAATATACAAAAGTTGTGTGCAAAGTATGAAAACTTACCAAAATTGGGTATCAAGAAACATTTTGTCTACAGTTTAGAAAGTTCAAGCCAATATTTGTGTCTTTATATATTATAAAGTTTCTTTCATTTATCTTAAAAATAAATAGCCCAGCCTACTGGGTTAGAGCAGAACAAAAAACATATGTACAGATATATACTATATAACTATGTAGAGATATAGATATATTTTCATTTAATTAAAAATAGCAATAATGACCATTCAAGAAACATGAAGTAGCTACTCTGTTAATGAGTGGCAAAATTTCTTAAAACATTATGAATTTGAAGATCCACCTACCAGCCTGTGCAGGTCCCAGGCACACAGCAGGCTTGCTCCACCACTCCCCTGGTGGGGCAGATGCCAGCCAGAGCCTAGCTTCTGGTGCAGGACCACCCCTTCTGACCAGCAGACTACCAAGGAGGCCAAGATCCAGCTCAGACCACCCACACAAGCCCTTGCAGGACCCAGGCTCTCAGTAAGCCCTGTTCACCCCTTCCCTGCCTCTGGTGCAGGACTGCCCCTTCCAACCATCAGACCACCAAGGGAGGTCAAGCCAAAAGACCCAGATCCACCCACACCAACTTTCATAGGACACAGATCCAGGATGCAGTAGCATTCATTGAGGGATACCAGCAGGGTCTGCAAGCCCAACATCAAGGTGAGGTACAGACAATCTGTATGGGTACTACAAGAATATAGAGAAGAAACTGTGATATCTCAGATCCACACTGCAAGAAAGGAAGACACATAGACAACATGAAAAAACAAGGGATGGAAATGCCCCCCCAAAAAAACCCGGACACTATAATAACAGAATCCATGGACAGCGAAGTTGATGAAATGTCAGAGAAGGAGTTCAGAAGGTTCCTAAGTAAAATAATCTGTGAATTAAATAATGACCTAAATGAGCAAATACAGGCAAAAATTGATCACTCCAACAATGACATAAGACAGCAGATACAGGTAGCAAAAGATTACTTCAAGAGACAGATACTCTGAAAAAAAAGTCAGAAATCCTTGAAATGAAAGATACAATAAATCAAATAAAAAACTCCATAGAAAGAATAACCAACAGACTAGATCACTTGGAAGAAAGAACATCAGATAATGAAGATAAAGTATACAAACTGGAAAGTAAAGTTGACCACACAGTGAAGATAGTTAGAAACCAAGAACAGAACAGAACATCCAAGAATTGTGGGACAGCCTCAAAAAACAAATCTAAGGGTTATTGGGATAGAGGAAGGCACAGAGTTTCAAACCAAAGTAATTCACAATCTCTTCAATGAGATAATATCAGAAAATTTCCCAAGCATGAAGAGCAAATTGGAAAACCAAATACAAGAGGTTTATAAGACACAAAATGTACAAAATTACAGCAGATCTACACCAAGGCATGTTATAATTAAAATACTTAGCATACAGAATAAGGATGGAATCTTAAAGGCCTCAAGAAAGAGGAATCAGATCACATATAGGGGGAGACCAATTCGTATCTCAGCAGATTTTTCAACCCAGATCCTCAAAGCCAGAAGATCATGGAACAAAATATACCGAGCTCTGAAAGAAAATGGATGCCAACCAAGAATCTCATATCCAGCAAAATTAAGCTTTAGATTTAATAATGAAATAAAAACCTTCCATGATAAACAAAAGTTAAGAGAATTTACAACTAGAAAGCCTGCACTATAGAACATCCTCAGAAAAATATTCTAAGAAGAGGAAATGAAAAACAATGATGGAAATCAGCAGAGGGAGAGATTACACTAAAGGAAAATCTAATCAGAGGAGAAACCAAGTCACGTTAAGTACCAAAAATAAACAAAAGTGGCTGGGAATACAAATCATGTCTCAATAATAACCCTGAATATTAATGGCCTAAACTCACCAATCAAAAGACATAGACTAGCAGATTGGATTTTTAAAAAAATCCAAC
>NW_026694057.1:0-70553 GCF_021218885.2 Marmota monax
TGTTCAGGACAAGAGAAAAAAAATATGAATATTAAGAAGGGCACAAAGTTATCATGGGTCTACCTGTAATATTCAAAAATGTCAGCTGAAAAAATATTAATAGTGAGTGAACTCTGCAAGATAGTCAGTTACAAAACCCATAAAACTTCACAGGATGGCAAAGGCAGGGCAGAGGGAGGAGAACTCTGTCATAACATGCAGTAATGATAAACAGCTTCAAATTAACTGGGCTAGTTAATTGCTCGATATTTATTGAGTGAACTATAAAATATGACTGAAGAACATGAAAAACAGCTTCAAAAAATGGCAAAAAGCAATAATTTCCTAATATTGTAAGGATGCCCGTAATTACCAGAATAACATAAATGTAACATAATTCCAAGAAAAATCTAAACACAATTTTTAAAAAATGGACAAAAGGAATATTGAATGTTCATGTAGAAGAATAAATGCTTCAGGATGGCCTGTTAGCGAATAAAAATTTCAAACAGCATAATAATAAAATGACAACTATTCAACAAATTATTAAAAGTTATTACAGAATGATAGACATATATGATTAGAAGAATAATCAACATAGAAATATAATTGAAATAACAAAAAATATATCCAGCTGCAAACAGATGTACAATGTAAGACAAAGGTGCCAACTAAAATCAGGAGACAAAGAGAATATTTTCAATAAATGTTGTTCGACCACTAAGCTTACCATTTCTAAGAAGTTTAGATCCCTGCATTGTATCTCATACTGACATAAATTTTCAGTGGAACCAAGATTTAAATAAAGAGAATTAAAAAAAATGCCAAAAGAAAAATTGTATGATATATATATATATATATATATATATATATATTGATATATATATATATATATATATATATATTTTCATTCAAACAAAAAAGAATTTTAAAATACTGAAAGACTAACAACATAACCTTTTTAAGAATCTAAAAGACAAAGTTACAGAAACAAGACAAAAGACAAATTTGTATAAAAGGTTTGCAGCTTTAATGAAAACAATGCTCTCAATAGACACACTTCTTGCAAATAAATAAAAGACACTCGGTGGACAAAAGGAGAAAGAATACCAACAGGCAGTCCACACAGAGAAACAAAATGACCAAGAAACATGGAAAATTTTATCAAAATAGTAATAGAAGAAATGCAAACTGAATTAGTGAAATGTTATTTGAACTTAGAATATTGACGGTAGTATTCTCAGAGTGTGGAAAAAGGAATTTGTTTCCTACCAAAGTGAATGTAAATTAATAAAACCTTGGAGAACAATTTGATTAAATATACTATAAAAGTTAAAACATGGAAATGCCTTTGATTAAGAATTATAAAACTTTTAAAAACTTATTATTAAACTTATTAAAATGTTTTCATAAAAAAATGATTATGCTGTGCACAAAGGTTTAGTGTACAAGATACTCATTTCATCCTTGCAGCTGGTTGGGAACAAATGGAAACAATGTAAAAGTCAGCACAGTGTGATTGGCTCAGTGAAGCCCTGTTCAATGAAAGTATATGAGAGCACTAACCAGCAGTCATTGAGATTGGTTGGTGACTGTGATGCACATTTGGAATGCAGTTGAGACATTGCACACACAATACAATATTGTGTACCACTCAAACACTGATGTAGATGAACACTTATAACATTGATGAACTATACATAGTGTTAGGCAGAAAACTTACAAACTAGAATATACTGTATATGAGAAGATTCCATAATATCCCATATGAGTAATGATGGAAGAAAGTCTAGGATACACATTAAAGTGCTGAAAATGATATATGTCTAGTAAAAATTTACATACACATATTTATTTATCTATCTCCTGATCATATTTTCTAATAAGGACAAACCACTCTTATCCAGCATTTTGATGTCTGCTGTTTCAGTTAACTGAAGTTCCATTCAACTAAAGAGAGAAAGAGAGAGAGAGAGAGAGAGAGAGAGAGAGCACATTTGCATATATAGCATATTGCTGTAACTGTCATATTTTATTATTAATTATTGCTGTTAATCTCTTAGTGTACCTAATTTACAAACTTTATCATAGGTATACATATATGCATAGAAAAATCAGTAAATAGAGGGTTCAGTGTGTTTTCAGGCATCCATAATTTCTTTCCCTCTCCTGGTTGCAGAATTCCAGCTAAATTCTGTTGCTTCCATTTTGTCATATCTACTTTCTGTTTTTTTTTTTTTTCTCCCAGGACTGCATTCTCCTCTTTGGGCTTAATATCCCAGGAATTAATTTATTGACACCCATTTATCAAATTAGTTTTCCAGAATGGCCAACATTAGTTGGTTTGGATATTCATTAAAACAATAAAAAAAGTTTCAGTAGCTTTTACCAGAAAATTTCGTAATTTTAGGCAATGTTTAGTTTTAGATGTTATTGATAGAAATGTGCTTTCAGCATTTCTTATAGAAAATTTTGATTTTATATCAACTTCACCCCACAACTTGCATATTTAGAATTTTCAAACTTATATAAACATTATATAAGGGCTGTGTATATACAGGGATGTGGAGTGAGGCTCATTGGTAGAGCATAGTAGTACTTACCTAGAGAGTAATGTCCTGGGTTTAGTCTCCAGCCATGGGGGAAAAATTATACCATAAATTCCCATGTACCCATTATATAGATTGTAAAATGGTTACATTGATGTTTCCTTCCTTCCTTCCTTCCTTCCTTTTTAAGAATATGGTCAATGCTTTGATTACAATCCTTGTTCAACTTTTTGATGATCACTTAACATTTTTGGGGTTTTATGAAGCTGGTTTTGTTGATTGTTTCCTTTAAAGTTTCTATTTATGGTCAATGCATATCAGAAACGAAGTACTGATAATGTGATTCATTACACTAGTTTGTTCTGAGGAAATTAACTTTCTCATTTTTGAACTGTTGAAAACATTTTTATGTGAAATGTTTATGCAAACTGCTACTTATTCACATTTTCCAAATGATCCTTGTTAGAGCCAAAATTTTCAGCATTTCTCAGGAAAGAATTGTTTTGGCTAATCATGATTTCTCTAATATGCTTTTAAACTTAATTGAGATTTCAGATATCTTTGGGATGTTTTGCATTAAAATTTGACTTGTTAAAACTGAATTACAACAAACTTCAATTTTAAACTTAATGAATTTAAATTTAAGCCTAAAATACCATGAAAAAAAACTAATGAAAGATCATTTAAAAATTTACAGTTCAAAGAACAGAAAAAGACATTCATGAGTATCAAAAGGAAATTTGAAGAAACTGAAGCAAATTTGTTTGACATAAAATGCTTATTATTTGGTTGGAAAATAGCACTTCACATAGAAAAAAAAATCAGCTTAGACTTATTTCTGCTTTGCCATCTCTCCCGCCCCATTTGCAGTGCTAAAGGTTGAACCCAGGGCTTTGCATATGTCACTTAACACAAGATTCATTTGCTGGGTGGCATTATGAAGCTAAATTTGGTTAATAGTAAAACATACCTTACAATCAGACACTCGCAGCTGAATATTCTAATTAAGCTACTTGGTAACTTTGGCAAATTCAGTGTATTGGTAATTTGGCCAACTGAATTGATTTGCTGTAAGTTGGTCATGAAAAGAATTGGCTAAGAGCTAAGTACTTGACACATTTTAATTTAATTCTTATAATGAACATATGTTCTCTATCATCCCTGTTTTACAGATGAGAAAATGAATGCTTTCGTTGGTTGGGTAATGTAAGATATTAAGTGAGGCTGTTTAAGCCAGAGCTTAAATTGTGTGCTTAACCTCAGAATTAGCTCTCTAGCACCCAACTAGCTCTCTGTTCCTGGTGGCCTTACAGAGCAAAAACTATTCCAGCAGGCATCCCTTCTTGAAGGAAGTCTTCCTGACTTCCAAGACCAGACTAGGTGTTTCTCTTCTGGGTTCCCAGTGAACTCCATTCAATTCATGTCTCCATTGTATCACATGCATTGCTTTGAAAGTGTCACCATGTGTTTCTGACTTACCCAGGGTATTGTGAGTTCCTGGAGAACATATGCACTGACTTTTTTTTTATGTTGGTAGCCCTGGTACATGCCACAGGGCCCTGGCACACAGTGGGTGCTCAGTGAGGGCATACTTGACAAAGGTGGATTTCAGAACGTATCCAGTCTTGTGTATTCATACTTCCATGGGTCTCTGAATCATGCTTTCCTAGCTTGGGTGCTGGGGCTGTACTACTGGGTTTGATTGGCATACCAGATAGCAAGCCAGGCAGCAGTGGGAAGTGTTTTAAGATGGGAGTTTGAGTGCTAATAGATGCCCTACTGTTCAGGGTCGCTCCCAGGAAGGCAAAGGAGAATAAGGGAGGCCTGAGAACAGTACTTTGTTTCTCTCTCTCTCCCTATCTAACCACTGTGTTTTTAAAAGTACCTTAATCAAACTGTAATCCCAATTTCCACCCAAGATGAGAAAGTAACTTCAGGAAAGTGGAGGTATTTTTTGACTCATTGTCTAGTAAGTTTCCAGGGCTTAGGGCAATAGTTAGCACCAAGTTAGTCCTGATTAATAGCTGTTGAATGAATACTCATTAGTTAGGTTCCTCATTCCTATCACTAAAGCTTCTTTTAGTTTTAGTGGTATGTGACCCAGGGCCTATTCTGGGAACTTGACTCAAAGCATCTTATCAACCTGCCAGGCATATTAGGGAGAAAATGAGGATGAGGGGAAAAGGTATACTCAAACATTGTCCATGGGACTGAAAATTAGTAGAAGCACTATGGAAAGCACTATGGATATTCCTCAAAGGAACCTCAAAATGACCCAGTTAACTTACTTCTTGATATTTATCCAAAAGATATAAAATAAGCACACTATATGGATGCAGCCACATCAACATTTACAGCAACACAATTCACAATAACATAGTTATGGAACCAGCCCAGGTGCCTGTCAACACATGAATGAATGAAGAAAATGTGGTATATCTATGCAAGGGAATTTTATTCAGCTATGAGTAAGAATGAAATGATGGCTTTTATTGGTAATTGAATGAATGAATGGAATTGGAGAACATCATGATAAGTGAAATAAGCCAGACTGAGAAATTCAAGGGACATTTTTTTCTTATATATGGAAGCTAGAGCACAATATGAAAAAATTAAAAAGAAGAGTGGATCCCAGAAAAATAGAGAGATCAATGATGTAGAGAAGGAGGGAGAAGGCCCAGAAAAAGAGAATAATGGTGAAATGAAATTGACCAAATTATGCTAAGAATACCTATGAATATACCACAGTGAAGTCCACCTTAGGGTGTAGCTATACAGCACCAATTTAAAAAGAAGCAATAAGTAAAGAGAAGGAAGACCAGCAGAGTAGAGGAAGTAGAACAGGTATGGGAGGAGGGGAAGGAAAAAGGAAGTACTGGGGAATGAAATGGGGAAATTATATTTCATGTATATATGATTATGTATCTATTATATAAACTATAATGCACCAATAAAAACATTAAAAAACAGTTTGACACTCTCTCCTAAAGCTGAATGTAACCCTTAACCTAATTTCACTCTTAGATTGCACATGGATAAGATTGAATAGATGTAAGAATGTTCATAAAAGCAGAGTTCATAATATCAATAACCTATGAGTAACCCAGACAACCAGGAAAGGCAGTGTTGGTGAATAAATTCTGATATATTCATATAATAAAATACTATAGAAAATCCAAACCAAATGCCTGCCACATGCATCACCAGGGTGGATCTTACCAATATAAGTAAGGCCTACAATTACACATTCTTTTTTAAAGTTAAAACAACATGTATGCATATACATACTTTTTGAAATATGTATAACACAAAGAAGATTTTATTTATTTATTTATTTATTTATTTATTTATTTATTTTTGTGATGCTGAGGATTGAACCCAGGGCCTTGTACATGTGAGGCAAGCACTCTACCAACTGAGCTATATGCCCAGCCCCCACAAAGAAGACTTGATAAGATCCTTTGGAAAAGAATGCCAGGGAATATTAATCACATAACTTGGGATGAGGATTCACTTTGGCTTGGGAGAAGGAGGAAAATGAGATGAATGTGGATCAATAAGGTTGTTATACGTTTTAATTTCTTGTCAAGGTCCTAGTATTTTTTTGGCAGTGGGGGGAGGGGGAGTTTCAGCAGTTTTTCCTTCATTGAAAATAACAAAGAAGGTCATTGCATGGATCAATGCATGCTTTGTGGACCACATAGTATGAGGGGCCCAATTATAAAAGCATCTATTTTGCTGGGGATGTGGCTCAAGAGATAGCGCGCTTACCTGGCATGCATGTGGCCCAGGTTCGACCCTCAGCACCACATACAAACAAAGATGTTGTGTGCGTTGAAAACTAAAAAATAAATATTAAAAAATTCTCTCTCTCTCTCTCTCTCTCTCTCTCTCTCTCTCTCTTTTAAAAAAGCATCTATTATAAACAGAAGATAGATTTTAAGATTAGGGAAATAAGGTTATTAGTTATAAGAAACACAGGAGGTTTGATTCTGGACCACAGATTAATAATTCAATTCAAAGGGCCAAATAGAAGGTTCAGATCTAGTGCTAAAATGACCCATTATGAAACTTATCTCCACGACAGCTTTCAGGAGTACATCACAAAAGACCCACCTGAAAAATGTATTTTCTTTTGTAAATATTCTCTTCCATTTTCCAGATCGCACATGGACCCAGCTCAGTAAAACCAGGGAGTGACTTGGAGATCTCCAGCAATGGAGGGCATGGATTCCTTGCTTTTCACAACTGAACTCTCCTGTCTGCTCCAAAGACTCCTCTCCTGTTCTCTTCTTCCTACAAGGTATTAAATGTGAAATAAGGTCTTGCTTGGCACATTGTCACAAAGTATCCTTTTGCAACTTCTGTAACCCATGCTTATAGCACCACAGAGCTCTGTAATGCATATTGGAGTGCTGGGAACACAGGCTACTTCCAAGCAATGAGTTAGTTGTTTGCCGCAGTCTGGCTGGGCACAAATCACCAGCCACTCAAGCAGGAACAAACTTTATTTCTGAACTCCACCAGCACACTCCACACACGCTCCCTGGGAACTCTCCTGATCGCCACCCACGCGGCTCCTCCAGGAACTCCACACACCAACCGGAACTCCCTCTACCAGAACTTCACCCACCAATGAGAACTCTCCAGGAATCCCCGCGGGAGCTCAACTGGAACTCAATGGGAACTCTGAGAGAACTCAAAAGTACTGGCAAAATGCTAGGCACCATCCCAACTTGGCTGTGGCTCTCAATAGTTGTTATTGTTTTAAATAAGTAACATGTTGCTGCAATTCCATTATTACAAATACAGAAGCTTGCTCTGCTTTTGGGATTCCTTTGGACCTGGAGAAAACAACAACCAGTTAACTCTGATCTTTGGGATGGGCTCTGTTGTTCTGGCACACAGTAGGCATTTCAGAATGCTTGTTGAATAAACATGCATGATTTTCCAAATAACTAATTTTTGGATTTCAAGAGAAAGGCTATTTGAGAACATACTTCCTCTGTACAGTGTTTTCTCTGGCAAAAAGATCAACCTAAATAATATAAATGTATTTGTGGTATATGTCAAAAGAAGTTGAAATCTGGGACTATCTTTAGGAATTTTGGACACTGATAGGCATTGTGCTTGAGGACATGCACATGGCAAGGACATACCTTCAAAGAATGTATAGAAATGGAGAGGCAGCATATGTGTGTGTACATGTGCACCTGCACACACACACACACACACACACACCACTGATTGAGCAATTATGAGACTAACAAAGCCCTCCTACATAGATGGCCCCCTTGTTAAAATGATAAACTCTCCAGTTGGCTAGGATGCAAACCTTGAATTTCTTTGCCAAAAGACAGCAGCAAGGTCTAATGCTGGTCATATTAGAAACCAAAGGGAAAAGGGAAAAATGAATGACATAATTAAGTCCTTTGGGATAAGTTAACCATCAAAATTAAAGAAATACAGACCTTTCCCATAAAGTTAGCCATCAAAAGCAGATATTCACAACAGTATACCTCTAGAAAGAGAAAGAAAAAGTCCCTTTTCCTGTCTCTTATGGGCATTTTATCCAAAAGGATAAAAATCCCACATACTTTTCAGGAACTCATAGGACATTCATGCATAGACACATGTTCATATTTTCCTAATTGAGATTATTTATATTAAAAGAAGTCTGAACCTTCCCTCTGCTGGTGACTACTCATTCTTTGAGTGACTCTACTTGCCAAACTACTTCATTTTTTGTTGTTTTGTTTTCCATCTAGGTCCTGTGTTCATTTTCCCTTAAATTAATATGCTTGATGGTAAGCTGGTCTCCAACCGTGAAGTTATTTCTCATGTGCATGTTTTGCAGGCACTGCTGATAGCCAGCTCTTAAGTGCAGTCATGCTGTCGACTTGACCCAACCTGCCTCCACTGAAACACGAGGGCACAAATAGCCACCCCATGGATGCCTGAGGTGGGGTGGGGCAGAGTTCACAGAAGATGCTTCTTTTTCCTTGGCTACCTAACATTTCTCCTGACATCTTGAAATTGGTTGTCAACCTAGGATTCACCCCTTCCTACTGCTACAATTCCCTTTGAAGAGTGGGGTGTTGTGTGAAAAAAATAAGTAACACACTTACCAACACATGTTCTGGGAAACTGGGATCAGTGTTTGATGATACAACATCAGGATCCCTGCAGGCTGGTGTCTTTTACGGGTTTGCATCCACACACAATAGAACAAGGGTATGGATGGAAAAAGGAGAGCTACCTGGAGCTTAAGATACAGCACACTGAAGATGGGTTGTGGCTAGGTGTTTTTACCTCTACTAGTCTGGGAATTGTATTATTATTTCTTCTTCCTCTTCTTCTCTCCACAATTATCTGAAGCAGACACATTAACACCACATTGAAGAAGCAGCTCAACTATTTGTGTTGATTTGTGTTCCACAGCAAACATGAGGGCTGCTCTAAAATAAGAGAGATAACTTCAAACTTAGGCATTTTAATAAATTTAGTTTAAAAAGCCATTGTATTACATTTTACCAATTTGATATCTAGCTTTACATACACTAACAGACATATACATCTTGTAAGATCAAATCTTTATCTTTGTAAATCATTTGGAAGTCTAAAAGAAAAACAAACAAATGAAAAAAGAAATCATTTGTCCCAAAAGGGGAGTTACAAACTTCAAATCTTTCAACGAATAGTAACTATGATGACGTCATTCATTTGGAGTTGGCAAAGATTTCAATGAATAAAGCTCCGTTTTCTTCCTAGGGTTATGTAATATATTGTAACTCACAGTCAGCTAAAGGTCAAGAAATAAAAAAAGCTATTTGCAGGTGTAACATAATAACAGTAGCACTGGTGATAATAATAGTCATTGTTGCTTCAGTCATTCACTCTGAGAAGCATTTGCCAGGCACTGAAATCAATGCTATGTGTATAATATTGCAACCAGCCTTCAAGCATATGTTACCCTGTTTTTAATTAGAAATGTATAATATTTGTCAAGAGCAATTAACCTTCACATAGGAAAAATATGAAATCAATATTGTACAAATTAAGTAATTTAAAGCAAATAGTCAGACAAAGGACAAAATAATTTTCATTTATTTATGTTCAACACAGCATTTACAAAAGAAAACTATATCAGGAGAAGATAAAATATTACAGAAAGTTTAAAATGATTAATAGACCACTAGCCATGCTAACAAAGAGAAGAAGAGAGAGAACCCAAATTACTAGCTTATGGGATGAAAAAGGCAATATCACAACAGACACTTCAGAAATACAGAAGATAATTAGAAATTATTTTGAAACTCTATACTCTAATAAAATAGAAGATAGTGAAGGCATTGATAGATTCCTTAAGGCATATGAGCTGGCCAGATTGAGTCAGGATGATATAAATAACCTAAACAGACCAATATCAAGTGAGGAAATAGAAGAAGCCATCAAAAGACTACCAACCAAGAAAAGCCCAGGACCAGACGGATACACAGCAGAGTTTTACAAGAACTTTAAAGAAGAACTAATACCAATACTCTACAATCTATTTCAGGAGATAGAAAAAGAGGGAGTACTTCCAAATTCATTCTATGAGGCCAACATCACCCTGATTCCCAAACCAGTTTATGACACCCCAAAGAAAGAAAACTTCAGACCAATATCCCTAATGAATTTAGATGCAAAAATCCTCAATAAATTTCTGGCAAATCGGATACAAAAACATATCAAAAAGATCGTGCACCATGACCAAGTGGGATTCATCACTGGGATACAAGGCTGGTTCAATATACGGAAATCAATAAATGTAATTCACCACATCAATAGACTTAAAGATAAGAACCATATGATCATCTCAATAGATGCTGAAAAAGCATTTGACAAAATAAAGCATCCCTTTATGTTCAAAACACTAGAAAAATTAGGGATAACAGTAAATTACCTCAAAATGATAAAAGCTATATATGCTAAGCCTCAGGCCAGCATCTTTCTCAATGGAGAAAAATTGAAGACATCCCCTTTAAAATCTGGAAAAAGACAAAGATGCCCTCTCTCACCACTTCTATTCAGCATAGTTCTTGAAACACTAGCCAGAGCAATTAGACAGATGAAAGACATTAAAGGCATAAATACAGGAAAAGAAGAACTTAAATTAGCACTATTTGCTGATGACATGATCCTATACCTAGCAGACCCAAAAAATTCAACCAAGAAACTTCTAGAACTAGTAAATGAATCCAGCAAAGTGCAGGATATAAAATCAATACCAATAAATCAAAGGCATTCCTGTATATCAGTGACAAATTCTCTGAAATGGAAATGAGGACAACTACTCCATTCACAATATCCTCAAAAAAAAAATACCTGGGAATCAACTTAACAAAAGAGGTGAAAGAGCTATACAATGAAAACTACAGAACCCTGAAGAAAGAAATAGAAGAAGACCTTAGAAGATGGAAGGATTTACCTTGCTCATGGATTGGTAGAATTAATATTATTAAGATGGCCATATTACCAAAAGCACTTTACAGATTCAATGCAATTCCCATAAAAATCCCAATGACATTCTTGCAGAAATGGAAAAAGCAATCATGAAATTCATCTGGAAAAACAAGAGACCCAGAATAGCTAAAGTAATTCTAAGCAGGAAGAGTGAAATTGGTGGTGTTGCGATTCCAGATTTTAAACTATACTATAGAGCAATAGTAACAAAAACAGCATGGTACTGGCACCAAAACATGCTGGTAGACCAAGGGTACAAAATAGAGGACACAGAGACAAATCCACAAAATTACAACTACCTTATATTAGACAAAGGTGCTAAAACCATGCAATGGAGAAAGAATAGCATCTTCAACGATGGTGTTGGGGAACTGGAAATCCATATGCAACAAAATGAAATTGAATCCCTTTCTCTCACCATGCACAAAAGTCAACTCAAAATGGATCAAGGAGCTAGGAATCAGACCAGAGACTCTGCATGTAAAAGAAGATAAAGTTTGCCCTAATCTTCATCACGTGGGGGCAGGCCCCAAATTTCTTAATAAGACACCTATAGCACAATAGTTAAAACCAAGAATCAACAAATGGGACAAATTCAAACTAAAAAGTTTTTTCTCAGCAAGAGAAATAATATGTGTGGTGAATAGGGAGACTACAACCTGGGAACAAATTTTTACCCCTCAAACATCAGATAGAGCTCAATCTCTAGAGTACACAAAGAACTCAAAAAGTTAAACAACAACAACAAAATAACCCAATCAACAAATGGGCCAAGGACTTTAACAGAAACTTCTCAGAAGAGGCTATACAATTAATCAACAAATACATGAAAAAATGCTCACCATCTCTAGCAATCAGAGAAATTCAAATTAAAACTGCTCTAAGATACCATCTCACTCCAATAAGAATGGCAGCCATTTTATGAAGTCAAACAACAATAAGTGCTGTCGAGATTGAGGGGAAAAAAGTACACTAATACTTTGCTGGTGGGACTGCAAATTGGTGCAGCCAATTTGGAAAGCAGTATGGAGATTCCTTAGAAAGCTGGGAATGGAACCACCATTTGATCCAGCTATTCCCCTTCTCAGACTACAGCAAAAAGACCTAAAAAGAGCATACTACAGGACACAGCCACATCAATGTTTATAGCAGCACAATTCACAATAGCTAGAATGTGGAACCAACCTAGATGCCCTTCAATAGACAAATGGATTAAAAAAAATATGGCATTTATACACAATGGAATATTACTCAGCACTAAAAAATAACAAGTACATGGCATTTGCAGGCAAATGAATGGCATTAGAGCAGATTATGCTAAGTGAAGTGAGCCAGTCCCTAAAAAACAAATCCCAAATATCTTCTCTGATATAAGGGGGGTGACTCAAAATGGGATAGAGAGGAAGAGCATGAGAAGAAGACTACCACTAAATAGGGAAGAAAGGTGGGAGGGAAAAAGAGGGAGAAGGAAAGTTGCACGGAAGATGGAAGGAGAAGCACATTGTTATACAGAATACATATAAGATGTTCTAATGAGAAAAAGAAAAAAAAGTGTGTCACATTAGATTGGATAGACAGAAAGGATGGCAGAGGAGGGGAGGAGTAAGGAGGATAGGAAGGGCAGCAGAATAGAATAGACAATATGATTGATGTATGTACATTCCATGTATGTATTATATGTAAAAATACATTGTGCTGTCATGTATGACTAAAAAAATTAAAAGATAAAGTAAAAAAAAATGACAGTACAATGATCTAAAATAACAATTCTTTTTTAACCAGTTGTTTAATTTTTATGGTTGCTTGCTCTATAAAAAAAAAAAAACTTAATAAAAACAATGTTATGGGTAAACTTAAACAAAAGAAAAAAATAAGTCATTAACCCAGGACTTTAAAAAAAAGAAAAAAAGGAAAGAAAGAAAGTAGTGTATCATGAGAGTTTTTTCCTTTAGAAATAATTCAAATGACCTTCCTAGAACGAGTCAGCAGGTCTGGGGATATAGCTGAGTGGTAGTGGGCTGGCCTAGCATGCAGAAGGCGTTGGAGTTTAAAGCCCAATACTACAAGAAAAGAAAAGGGAGGGAAGGGAGAAAAAAGAAGGGAGGGAGGGAGGAAGGAAGGAAGGAAGAAAAAAGGGAGAGAACAAAAGCAGGGAAAGCAATGGGTCATTAAAGCAAAAGGGCAAGCAGTACAAATATAAATATATGACATACAATCTGTTGAGACAGTTTAGAAAGCTTTAGAATTTGCATGACATCAAACAGAGTGGTATTATGACTGTATAGAAACTTAAGAAGCTCAACCTTGGCCTGGCCTAAACCAAACTCAGGGGTGGGAGGCATAGAGAGGACTCCTCTCTGGCTGGAGTGGAAGGGACCTGAACCCATGGCACTTCAGGATGCACTGGTTAGGGAAGGAAGGGGCCAAGACTCCCTTGATGGGCACTTGAGCACCACATGGCTCCTGGGAGTCCTTCACCCTGGCTCCCCACCATCACAACCCCCCCCTTGCAGGGGTTCTTAGTGGTCTGCTCTGTTGCCTGGTGCAGGTTTGAATTCCTGACCAAACACCTGAATGTCCACAGACTATGTTGGCCTGCCTGGGCAGGCATTGTTGTGGTGGCAGTAGTCAGAGCTGTCTTGGCATGATGGAGGCACCAAGGACTGCCCCTCAGCCATATTAGCGGGTGGCCCTGGAAGAAGTAGGCAGGGTTGTGGCAGCATTGTCTGAAGACATGAAGCCAGGCCCTAATCCTTATGGTGTTCCTTGGGAGTTGGTGATGTGTAGAGCTACTGGATGTTTTGCTCTTCTCTTGTTTTGTGGAGAAGTTTTCAGTGTGTTAGAAGTAGGCTTTATGTGGGAAGAGAAAAACAGCTGGCTTTAAAACTTTCTAGAAGAATTGAAGAAAAATGTGAACTACTTGAAAAAGTTAGCCTTGTTCAAAAAGATCTTGAAGGCTTAGAGTCAACTTTAAAGGGCAGCAGTTCTGAGAAGGGTCCAAGAGAAGCCCCAAATTTGGAGGCAACCTATACAAAGCTGCATAGGTCCAAACCTAGCCATGGAGATGAAAGACTCTTTCTAGAAAAAGAGCTAGAAGAACAAAAGGCCAAACATTGTAAACAGGATGAAATCGTGGCAGATATATTGAGAAGGATAAAGTCCCTAAAAGGTGAATCAGAATTCCTCAGATCACAAATAGCTGAAACTAAAACAAACTTGAGACTGCTTCAAATGAGTGAGGAAGGACTTCAGCTGGCAATGAAGGAAGCCTTGGATGAACGTTCCCAGCTTCAGCATAGTCAGAAACCGATCTTACAAGGAGACACTGAATCATGGAGGGAACAAGGATGTGTCCAATGTAAAGAGAGCACCGCACTGGAAGACTCTCAATTCCATGCAAAACAAGTTCAAACTGATAAATAAAATCACATGGAGTCTCTGACTGAAGACTTGCTGATGATGAAAGATACGTCTTCTCCAAGCAAGGGAGCCCAAACAGATGTTGGGAACTTGGAATGGGGAATGAAGAGTGAATCAGGAATTGGTGCTCACTTGGATGATGAGCCCAAAGGAGCTTTGAAGAAACTGGTTGATGGTGCTAAGCTAAAGGCCTCCTTAGAAACCTTAGAAGTAGAAAGATATCAAACTTGTACTTTCTTATCTGACATAGAGAAAACAAAGGAAGACCTTAGAGAACAGATTAAAAGTCTGAAGACTGAACAGGCAACCTTGCTGTCAGAAAATACATGGCTTGAAGGTGAGAATGAGAACCTTCAGCAGAAAGTTAAAGTCATGATGGAATGCTATCAAGAAAATATGATGAAACTCCATGGGAAACTCAGAGTAGAGGAAAATTACCGGGTGGAGCAAGAGGAGAAACTTTCCAAGGTCAAAGAAGAGATGGGCCATACAAGAGAAGAGCTGGAGACATACAGAAAGTGAGCCACATATCTTAAAGAAGAATTGGAGAGAACCATTCAGTCCTGTCAGGGGAAGATTATTTACTCTGAGAAAAAAGCACATGAGAGTGAGTTGGCGGCTTGGATTGCTGAAAGAAACCTCCATTATTTCATGAAACAAAATGCTCGCAATAGACAAAAGTTAACTGAAAGGGAGCTTCAATTTGAACTTGTAGAGGAAGATCCCTGTGCACTTGGTGTTTCAAATGCAGCATTGGGCAGAAAGCATTCCCCCAATGGTCCCTCACCATTGGGTCCTCCTTGGCAAGGTGGATGTTATTCGAATTATGGTAGACCATTGCGACAAGCAGAACTCAGAGGTTCTAATTAATGCCTTCTTTGGATAAAGAGGATGGGCCTATGTCTTCAGAAAGTCAATCCAGTAGAAAGGAGACCAAAATCGATCTTGGTGATTCCAATGTGCCCAATTCATCTCTCCCTGCTGAAAACCAAGCAACTGGCTCCGGCTCATTGTTGGCACCTTTCCCTCCAGTCAGAGGTGAATTGTTTCCTGTGGATCCGAGGAGTCAGTTCATGAGAGGAGGACCATTTTTCCCTCTGCCTCCTCCAGTAAACAGGTATGGAGCACCTCGAGATTATTTTCCACCGGGCCCACCACCCCCTCCATTTTTTCCAATGCCAGATGTCTATGAATGGAGGTATTTTCCTCATGACCTTCCCCCAAGTGCTGGATTTCCTCCCCCCACCCCCTCATTCTGAAAGTAGAAGTGAGTGCCCTTCAGGCTTCATTCCACCTTCAAGTGAAGAAACCTGATGTTTTTGATCTCTCTTCAAAAGTAATTTGACTTACCTCTCATTTTTAGTTTTTAAGGAACTGCTTTTACTTAAGTAAGTGATTATACTTTTGCTCCGATTGAAGCTAAATAAAACTATAATTCTTAGGATAGTATTTTGGAAATAAAGATATTTTAAGTATGAATCTTATGCGTAAATTATTTTCATTCTATTTTACTCTAAAGATTACAGCATTGAATTTGATTAATCCACTATCCCATAAACAACAATGGGAGTTTCATGTATGTCATCTAGCCTTTGGGGATATTTTAAATGCCCAACAAAGACAGTCCCTTTATACAAAGAAGTGTATTTACTATGATTGTAGCAAATGTGAAAGGAACTTTATGCTTAATGAAAGATTTTCATTGATTTTCAATCTTGTGGGGCATGTCAACTAGTTTTCCCATAAAACAATAACTAGAGCATATTAAGAGTAAACCAGAAAACACTACTAAACATGTCATGGAAGTAGGAGATCTCAAATACAAAGAAAGTTGCAGTTCTCAGGAAACATTTTGGAATTGGAAACCACAATTTAAACTCACTCTGTTCCCATTTTCCCTGAGTCATCGTTGATGACTTCTTCTTCTTCTTCCTCCCTCCTCCTCCTCCTCCTCCTCTTCCTCCTCTTCCTCCTCCTCCTCCTTCTTCTTCTTCTTCTTCTTCTTCTTCCTATTTTTCTTTGTGTTCTTCATCTTTAAGTTCTTCTTCTACCTTTAATTAATTAATCACTCACTCAATCAATTAATTAATTTTATGTGGTTCTGAGGATCCTACTCAGTACCTTGCATGTGCTAAGTGAGTGCTGTTCCACTGACCCAAAACCCCAGTTCCTGTCTTTTATATTTTATGCCCATTTTCATGAAATTTAGAATTGCATTCTGCTGTGGTTCACTGATAAAGGTTTACCTAGTCTTTGGGTTTTGGGGCGATATTTGTAAAATACACATGAATTATTAGGACACTGAAATAAGAATCAGACACATAATTCTCAGCTTTTGATATTCTTTGATTTGATACTCATAAAATGACTATGCTAAACTACTTTAAGTTTTTTGAACTGCTCACTTTCAACTTCTATATCATTGCCAACAAGTGACAATTGGCCAACCTGCACCAATACACAGAGAACACTTTGAACAAGTTTTCCCCAATAGAGACCAAGAAAGAACATGTATTAAAAATACCCTAACTATAGTTAAAGCTTTATTCAGATGTTAAATATGCTCTCTAAATGTGTGTCTGCATGTGTTAAAGTGTACATTTAAACCTAAAATGAATGCAGTAGTATAACCTCCTTCTTAAAAAAAAAAAAAAGAAGCAGCTTTATTAAAACATTTGAAGCACAGTGAAGAATCTCCCTGATACTTGAGCCCAAAATCAATAGAAATGAAAAAAAATTCGGGTCTTGCAAAAGAAAGTCTACACTTTTAATAAATCTAATAATTCTGTTTTCCCTCAAGAGTCACACTGTTTGTCAAATCAGTCCTTACTTGCCAGCATAAAATATTACTTTCTCTAAGCATGTGGATGAAAGTTCTGCAGTTATGGTCTATATAAAATGAACTGATGATCACTCACTGATTGTTACCCAGACCTACTTTTGCCCTAACTACTATTGGTGAACATTTTATCATATAGTTCATGTCTTATACCAGTCAACTTGAAAGAATCTAATTTCAGGTTTAAATCTGAACGGAAATAGCGAAATACCATGACACAGTCCTCTAACAACATTTTGCTTCAAGAGAAAAAAGGTGAAAGGCTGTTCTAAACAAAACACCACTTACTAAATCAGCTTCCAACACTGTAAATGACAGTTAAGTAAAACAAAACAATATTTGTGGGAGGCCATCCATGCACGTGATTTGAGTTACCTCCATGGCTGGGTGAGAGGCATTTAGACACAGCTGTGTCAGAGATTTCCCCACCCTTCTCCAGGTCCCAGGGCTTGTCAGTGCAGAGGTGTGTCTGGACACTGCCCCAAAGACCCAATCGTTGCCCCTGACCTTCAGCTGCTGCCCCCCTTAACCTTCATTGGATGGGATTTTCCCTGGAATTTTTTGTTTCTCAATAAATGTCCACTCCCTGGCATGCTCCCTCTTGCTAGCCTCTTCAGTAAACCTTGTTACCGCATTTGGTGGCTGGCGGTGGGAGCTAGGAGAAGCCCTCCCAGAGCTGGTATTAAAGGTAATTAGAGTCTTGTCTCTTTCATTTAGAACTACCTACCATTTACTCATGAATTAAACCTTCTTTAATGAAGCCAGTTCTGGTCGAATGGTAGAGGTGGCACCCTGAAGTGAGGCTCATGAGTTAAATTGACTAGGTTGACTTAGAGAACATGCTCTACAAATGCAGAATTTGTGACAATTTTTCGGGTCACGGAAGTACTAGGCAGTTTTGGAACAAAGGGACTTAAAAAAAATTAATGATGGGGAATTCATCTTCTACTGCTAAAGGTATGTATTTGACTATTTTAGAGACAATAATTAATCAGAAGGGAAAGCAAGTTAAAAGACTCAGTTGCTACAATTCTTAAAGGTTGTAAGTGAATTTTTCCCTAAGTTTTGTGACCAAGATTCACCAAATTTCCATATGTGGGACAAATTTGGAAGGGAATTACATAAAATTTCCCTTTCTATTCAATTACCTGGAAATTTTGAGAATATTCAAAAGGTTTGACCTGCTTTAGAGATCTGTCTTTTTGATTACATGGGGCATAGTCTGTGGCCCCCTGAAGATCTATTGAAAGGTATTCAGAGAGCCATTGAGTCTATTCAAATACAAAAATTGCCTGAGGCTAAGGAAAAGTCTTTTCCTCTAACCAGTTAAAGACTAAAACAAATTATATTCCAACAAAAAACCTTGGGGGCAAACCAGAAAGTAAAAAACATAGGCTTGCCTAAATCAAATGGGAGTAGTCAGAAGGAATACCATAGAGAGAGGGCCTCCAGGGGGATAGAAGGTCCTTCTTCTGGAGAGGAGAATCCAGAGGAGATTCATAGAGAGATAGAAAGTCCTCCTGCAGGAGACTTACAAGCTCAGATTCAACAGGGAAGAATCCATGGAGGAATCGCAATCTGAGGGAGAGGAATCAAACTATGAAGTCCAGGATTTTCCAGGGAATTTTAACAGGCTGTGCTTAACAGCACCTGCCCCGTCCATTTGAATTCAGCCGTTGTCTGTTAAAAGGGGGAATTTTAATAGATACTCTGAGATGGCAATGACATTACTTACTCTGTTCCAGTGGGGAATTAGAAAGGCACAGGAAGCTGGGTAAGACACTAGTGACTTTCAACTCTTTCCAGTTCTTCAACAGGTTAATGATCAGGACCAGCATGTGCACCTCCACGCGGTAATTCCTTTTAAAACTATTAAAGAGTTAAAAAACACCTGTGAGGTCTGTGGTCCAAATTCACCATTAATGTAGTGCTTGCTTGAGACTTTCTGCTGTCAACCACTCCCACCGAGTGACTGGATTTCTATTGCTAGAGCTTGCTTGAGTGGGGGTATTTTTCACTTTGGTGGTCATATTGGACAGACTTTTGTTCCGGGTAGACACAAAGTAATTGGAGGCAGTATCTTCAAACACCTGTGGACATGTTTTTAGAAACAGGTGACTTTATTGATTTGGAAAGGCAGTGCCGCAGTCTGGCTGGGCACTAATAACCAAGCTGCCACAAAGCCTTGTAGGTTCAAATAGCAACTACTTTATTTCAACTCTCACTGGCAGTGCATGCGCGCTTTTCCACCAATGCCACCAATGTGGCCCTTCCCCCGGGACACATCACACACCAACCAGAAATCCCTCCTCCAGAAATCCCTTCTCCGGCACTTCCCCAACCAATGGGAACTCTCTGGGTATCCCCAGGAGAACTCCAAAGTAGCAAGAGCCGCTTTGCCAGACAGTAAAGGTCAAATATACAATACAATCAATCCAGCATCACAGCAATTATATATAGCTTAACTCAAATCATCATCTCAATGGTTCCTGGGAGTCACCTTTCAAACATTCCCTCTGGCAAATGCCAGGCATCATTCTGACCTGCTGTGGCTCTCAACATCTCCCCCCTTCTGTTTAATTAAACAACAAGCAATGTGGCTTAGGGACCATGCCTGTTAGGCTGTCCAATACTACATATGGTCCTTACCCGTCATTGGATGAGCTGACCTCAAGGCATCAGCCTCCCATTGTAGGTTGGTACCACTGCAATTGGATCTTACTTGTCACTGACTACCAGTCCAGCATACAGCCATACATGTGGATAGGCCTATGCACCAGTGGGGGGTGAGGTTCTTTGCCTCACCTCTGTTGGCCTCCAATTTGGCCTTTGCCAGTGGGGGGGGGGGGTGAGGTTCCTTGCCTCACCTCTTTTGGCCCCCAAATTTTAGACCATCACTAGCAGAAGGGAGGAGCCAAATGATGGCTCCTTTGGAAAAACTGTACCACTGGTGACACCATCACTCTGGCACTACCAAAATTCGCTGCACCAACAGATAGTTCACAATGCATACAAGTGATACATAGTCCAGGCAAGTTCTGCAAGCAGTTCAAAGTAGAGGAATCTATCAATATGTCCATTTCCTCCCAAAGTAAATCAACTCCTTTATTGAGCATTACTTGTTGAGTTATTATTCATTGATGTATCAGTTTATACGGTTTACTGTGATAGCAATCAAAGAAGCTGTAGTTTGGTTTTATCTTTGTCTTCACCAGCACTAGGATGAAGATAGGAATTCTGGCAATGATGGCTAAAAAAAAATTATGTGACACTCCAACAGGCACTAAGAAAACAATTTTCTGAACAATTTACATTATCCTGAACAGAATTATTAAATATAATGAAAAAAGGTGATAGTAAACAAAGAAATCTGTTAACCTCCTTATTTGTTCACATATTAAAACAATCCTCAACAGCTCTTTACCCAATTTAAATTAAACCATTTAAGTCACATGAATAAAAAAATATTTGGATCCATTTTTTCATGAGCACTCCTCATGTATGATATATGGACATATGCACATACAGACATACAACACAAAACACAAGTGTGCACACAAATATACAACACATAAGACAATAGTAAAGGCCTTGTAGCTTTACACAGGTGAAATCTCCATTGCAATGTTTAAAAACTCCACAGTCAAAAAATAAAACTGATCAGAAAAAACATTAACCTAGGTCTGTATGAGCTCAAAAAATAAAATAGAACTTTATGATGTGGGAAAAGGCAATAATAAAATAGATATTGAAAAAAGCATCCTGGTTGCCACCTGGGTTTGACTCTTATTTGGATATCCCATCCTTTTTTATGTAACTTGTATATGGGTCTGAAGGTATTCCCACAAGCAAGCCTCAAGGTTTTTTACATTTGAAAGAGGCCTTAATGGTATTCATTATTCATTAGCCTCCAGGTGTGGGAGAATCACTGTCACAGATGTAAGAATAGCCAAGCTGGAGCTCTGGATATCATCCGTTATGGATTTGAGTCAAATCATCTTCTTTTTGGTCTGTAGAAATTGCTTTGGTTAGTCACTCTGGAATCCAAATTGGCTGCTGTTCTCCCTGTGGAAACACACAAACAGAACCTCCAACTCCAGACAATTACTGGGTCTGGACCTTTCCATTGTCCTGTTAGAATATCCTTCCAAAGTACCTTAGGCTTATGTACATTTTTTGGGTACATATGCCTTTCCATAGCACTAAGCCCTGATGAATCCAAATTTAAAAAGTTTAGAGTAAAAAGGGTTATTTTAAGTTTATCTTTGGGGGATATGTACCCCTTCCCAATTCCCTCTTTTTGCTTTAATAAGTACATTTTAATAGTTTGATGAGCTCTTTCAACTATGCCTTGTCCTTGTGGATTGTATGGAATTCCTGTTATGTGAGTAATGCCAAATGATGAGCAAAATTGTTTAAAAGAGGTAGAAGTAAAACCAGGACCATTATCTGTTTTTAACCATTTTGGAACACCCACAGTGGCAAAATTTTTGTAAGAAATGAGCTATAATATCTTTAGTTTTCTCTCCGGCATGAAGGGAGCCCATCAAAAATCCAGAAGAAGTATCAACTGTAACCATGCAAATATTTTAATTTTCCAAATTCTGGCAAGTGTGTGAGGTCCATCTGCTAAATATGGTTAGGTATCAGTCCTCTAGGATTGACTCCAAGATTAACTTGTGGTAAAAAGGTCACACAATTTTGACATTGTTTTATTATTTGTCTAGCTTGTTCCTTAGTTATTTTAAAATGCTTTTTTAAAGTATTAGCATTGACATGGAACCTTTCATGAAAATTTGTATCTTCTTCTAGTGTAGAGAAAATATATATGTCATGTGTAGTTTTATCTGCTAAATCATTGCCCAAACTAAGGGCTCCAGGGAATCCTATATGTGATCTGATATCAGCAAGCATATGCTATTTTCTTGTCCATCTCCATTAACTTGTCACCTCTGTTAATTTATGCTTTTGACAAAACATCTTTTAAAAATCAGATATAGCTAGTTATTTTTTTTCTAAATATAGTCTGAATTTTTACTTCATAAAAAAGTGCTTAAGTGCTGGCATTGTGGCTCAGCGGTAGAGCGCCTAGCACGGGGGGACCAGATTCGATCCTCAGCACCACATAAAAAATAAATAAATAAACGCGTTGTGTTGTGTCCATCTACACCTAAAAAAATAAGTATTCTAAAAAAGTGCTTTTCACCTATAACAGATATAATGACTTATAGCATCAATATAGGAAAGGAACTATAGGAAAGGAAATCAATGGTAAAATGCGGGCATGCCAATCTCTTTCAATGTTAGCAAGCATGAGGATTTTCTAATTTTGTAGGCAGCAGACTGCCTTCTCAGGTTCAACCCCAACCCAGCCCCAAATTTACAGAACAATCTTATTTGTTCTCTCCGAAGTTTCTTCTTTCAACTTCTCCAGCAAAAGCATTTCCTATTTCCTAGTAGTGCATAAAATATTTTCCTCCTTTAGCAAGGAGCTAAACCAAGGAACCACTACTGCCATTCGCTTGACTGAGCATCAGGTAATGAGTGCAGTCCTTACCTGGAAGCTGAGCTCAAGGTGGCATTCGCACACAGGTCTTTTGTGCCTCGTCAAAATGCTGGGGTCGTGTGGTCCACCATCTCTTGGTCATGTTCATGTAGCCACTATCCTTAGGTTCTGTAGTCCCTGCTCGGTGCCACATCTGGGTTCATCATCTGTCTTCACAGAGGCACTGCTGCCACCTCCTTCGGCTTGTGTCCCATAGCAGGCGGCTCTGAGCTCTGGTGGCAGCAGCTCCTGCATTCCAGCTGCAACAGCATTGGGTCCTGCACCCCAGCATCTCTGGTACTCTGTTGGCAGCGATGGGGGATTCTGAATTCTTGATGCCACCAACAAGGTGATGTTGGGTCCCGCACTCTGGTGGCAGCCTCATTGGCTCCTACACTGTGGCAGCAGGATTGCCTCCTGCACTCCAGCAAATTCAAGGCGGCGGCGGCTCCTCCTGCACTCCAGCTGCTTGCGTGCTCTGGTGGCTCTCTCCCATTCCCTGGAGGTGGTGCATTACCTCTTGCACCACAGCGGTTCCTTTGGCTCCAGCAGCTCGCGTGCTCCAGCTGCAGCTTTGTCTCTTGCGCTTTGGCCACTCCTTCTGGGAGGCAGTTGTGGCTCCTGCGCCTCCTGCAGCTCCTCTTCTGTGCTCTGGTGGCAGTGACAGCTGGCCTGGAGGACTCGCTATTGGATAAGCACCTTTTCACTTGTTTTTTGTTCTTGAGTTTACAAAAGGAATTTAGACGAATGGGAAAGAGCATATAAAGCAAGTATTCAGGGTACAAAGGGAAAGTTTCATTTTTATCTCTAACCTACCCTTTTCTTTCCCCCCAGAAATAACTTTAACTTCTACTATGCTTGGTTAACTCCTGATTATTTAGAGCAATCTAAAGTAAAAGAACCAAAATAATATGTGTGCACACGCCTAGGTGTAGGAAACTTCTTAGTGACAATTCCTGACTTGTCCCGTGGGAGATTTTAATAAGCATGCTTTTAAAGGAAAGGAACAATGGAAGTTTGAAGGAAGTTGGAGTATTTCCAAGTTCAAATGAATTTGTAAAATTCTGGGTTAATAAAATATCCATAAATACTGTGATTGCTCCCACCGTTTCTAAAAGTAAACTGAATACTAAGCCCTTTAATTATTGACTAACTAGTAATATTTTTTAAAAAACTATAGAACTTTACAAAAATATTGTATGAGAAACCAGTTAGTTATAGTTTCTCCTCCATTGTCATGCTGAAAGCAGTTCATTCAGTTGAACATATGTGGAGATTCAGAAACATGCACAGGGCCACATAAATTTGCCACTGGTCAAAACTAAAAGAATAAGATCAGCCGATTGCCTTAAAATTCTGTCTTTACTATGTTAATAAAACTGGCTTCATTTCTATACAACTTTTTGATTTTTCCTTTGGCTGTGCAATGAAAGAAAAAAATTGACCCTAAATATGCTAGTGTATTTGCCTTTTAAAATTAAATACATAAAAAAGATATCTGTAAATTCTATAATTTTTTCCACAAAAGTAAGGACTGGGATTAAAATAATCTGTGATATTAGTAGATTAATTACTTTACTCTAAAAAATTTTTAAGAGGTTAACAAAAACATGCTGTGAAATTTATCTATAGTGCATAGAGAAACCTAGATATGATCAAATAATAGTGAAATTGGAAATACCTTCTTACATGTTAGAATTCAAGTAAAGATATCACTCAGCAATGAATACCATTTAACTTTTCATTGAGATTGGATGAACCTTTGTGTAGTCATGAATGACAGCTTTTCCATATAACTTTCTTATTTCTGTCTTTCTATTGAAATTCAGAAGCATCTCCTGTGGAAGTGATCTTATGGTAGGTAAAATAACTGTTGTGGGTTCTAAGTGGAAGCTAAAAGTCGACTTCAGGAGAATACAAGTGTATTGTCTCCACCACTCATTTAAGGTTTTGCCATTTTTTTTCTATATTGCTGCTGGGAACAAGAGGTATGAGAACTGTTCCCCTTATTTATAAATGTCAGCCTACTCACTCCTTATATCCAAATACTAATTATTTGTTTAACATCCTATTCATGCTTCCTCTACAAATTACACTCCACTCTCTCATTCAATCCAAAATCATTTCTCCCTTCCCTAAACTATCTGCTTCTGGTTCATGCCTCTCACTTAGCATCCAACCATATTTAGTGTAATTTAAGTTAGTGCTTGGCTTGACTAGTATACATGTCCTGATTACTGAGAAGTATGGGGAATTTAGAGGGCACAAATAAGATAGTACACATACCTGGAGAGCCCACAATTCCAAGAACAATGCTGCTTATATTATATTCTGTAAATGTTTGTTGAATGACACTGCTCTTTAGCTTCACCTAATAACAGTTAATCTTTGGGAAAAGTGTTTTTCTTTTTTTTTAGTTCTTTTTTTTTTTACATACATGACAATAGTGGAATGCATTATATTCATAATTATCCATTCATAGCACAATTTTTTGTAACTCTAATTATAAAGTATGTTTATGCCAAATTATGTCATTATACATGAGTTCTCTTGTTTTGAAGTGTTTTTCTACTATAAAAATAATGAATTTGTTTATCAGTTTTAAGAATGTTGATGTATTATCTCTAAATAACTGATGACTACACATCATTTTTTTTCTATGAGAGAGCAAAGTTATGGCTAGGCCACTGAGGTATAGACTACCTTAGGGCTTGGGTACAGGAGATTATGAAGGAATTAACTGTTTAATGACAAAGGGACTTGGAGCAGTATCTATCAAAAAAGAAGAGAAAGGAATTACATCTCAGTAAGATCAGAGGGAAATGTGAACAGTAACCATTTTATATTTTTGTATTTCCTCCTACTGCCTATGACAAATGCAGTCCTGCTGCCTTCTTATTTTGTTAACATACAAGAGCAGAGAAGGATTGGACAAAAGGAAAAAAATACATTTCTTACACACACACACACACACACACACACAAACACAGTGCAAAGCAAAATTTCATAATATAAAATACGGCTGCTCTAGGAAACAGCCTTCAGCTTTTGACATCACCACACATGTACTGCATTACTGCCTTACTCAACAGAGCACTAAGTGTACTCTCCAAAGAAACCTGAAGAATCAGACAGGGGTGGGTAGATGGAATAACTGGAAGATTCATAAGTAGTGAAGCATGTCTTCTATAAAGCTGACCAAAAAATGGCTTTCCATCCTAGCTTACATTTTTTATTATCTTGTTACTAGTCATTCTGTAGGGAAATTATTCTCTCCACAGTAAATAACAGGCAATAGAATCAGAAATTCTCATTATATCCATTACCTAATCAATGTAAAAGTTTCTTCAATATTCTAAGTCAGAAACTTAAGACAATTCAAATGATCAGTATTCTAATACTGATCAAAGAGTAGCTTAGCTATAGTCAAGTTAAAATATTTCTAGTTGTTAACTTGGAAAAGTTGATGTAACTGCAAATACCTTTAGAGACCCCTGGTTGGGATCCTAAGAAAACAAACAAAAAAATACATTGTTACCACACCTGTGTCTAAGAAAGAGGAGAAATGCTCAGTTTCCATAAGCAGGTGAATTTAAGATATATTAACTAAAATGCATGCTCCCTTTCCCCCACATACACACACAGTCCTCATAGGTGAGGAAACCAGATAAAATGGAGAAATACAGTGATATTTCCAAATGGGCTACGTTTAAAATATGGAATGGACTTTCATAGATCACTCTGAAAAAGATTTAACTTCTTCCATTATTATAACTTTAAGACATTTTGCCATAAAAAAGAAGAAGGAAATGAATACAGAAATGGCAAGGCAAATCACCAATAAATGTCCAAAGGGTTGACATTTCAGAATTATCCAGAGGAAGGAACAACAACAACAACAAGTACTTTCTCAGCAAAGTACTTCCTCTGAAGCACACAGTCTTCTTCAAGGAATACCCTATATACAATAAATGACACATTCCTCAAAGCGGTAAATGAGATTTAAATTGTTGGCATGTCAGTTGCCTTAACTGATGTTTAATTTCTCTAGCATTGACAAATAGAATGTCATCTCCAGACTATAACAAGCTAAAGGTAGTCATTCACATATTCTGAATTGCTACAACACTTGTACTGGGAAAATATTAGCAGAGTGAGAGAGAGGAAAACAATAACCAAACCCAAATATTCCAGACTTCTGATTGGGCTTCCATTTCCCCACTATAATTGGACCAAAACGTACAATAAATGCAAACTTCATGGAGCTTAGTCTCTTCATCTGGAAATGAGTGCATACTCTGGAAATGAAAACTTAACTATTTTTAACTTGTGCTCCTCTGTTAAACATAAAAATCTCATTTCTTCCTTGAACACTATTCAAGATTTCAAAATAAAGTAAGAATTAGAACTAAAAAGAAACCAAAAAAGATAACTTGATAATTTTAAGTATTCTGCTTAACCAGCAAAATCTACAACAAAATTTACTGACACATGTTTTAGTAAGCGGATATACGTTAATATTTGTTAAAATATTTAAGATCAAAAGGACCTATGAACACAAATGTATTGCTAATAGTGAGATGTTATTTATTGGAAACTTTAGCATATACTTTCTCCTCTCCTTGAGAGTTACTCTAACTGATCTTTTCTGGCATTCAGCCATAAGAAATGCTGATTGATATACATCTGTTAAATTACTCAGAAACAGGGTCTCTTTATTCTGAAAATAACAGAACCCTAATATGGTTTGACCTCTTTCAAGTTAATAAAGGGCAGAAACAAGCAGGTTAAGTCTTTGGTAAAGAGGCATCAATAATAAAAGCAAATTATAATAAGCTTTAACAACCCTTTTGACATTGAAAATCATAAAAATACTGCCTAATATTGGCACATCTGTACAGTACTTAGCAATGTATAAAATACTTTATGTAATTTAAATCCCAGGACTATATAAATAGATATTATTATCATGATTTGATTAAAATAGTATAAAGAGGCTTTTTCAAGGTCTGCTACTACTTAAGTAGCTAAGCTGATACTTAAGTTTTTTTGAGAGATACTCCATTCACTAGAAGTTCTTCACTTTGTCATGTAATGTTGAAATTATTCTCATCCAAACTCTAAAGATTATTATACATAATAAGCACATTTTTTTTCTTTCAACACAGCCAATATGAATCCCTTTCATACCAATTCTCATAAAAATTCTCAAATGTTTCCATTTCAGAAGCCTAAATCTTCTCATACCATTGTGACAAAAGGCACAGCAAAAGGCATCTTTCAAAGTCAAAGCTTCTTAAAACTAGTTCTTATATCATATTACTGTCCTCAAAATAAGGAAACCAACACAGAGATGGGCTTTTAAAACCATTGACAAGTGAGGAAATGTCTGAGGTTGTCTGTTACTCATTTAGAATGGGTCAATATGACACATACTACACCTTATCTTTCTTAAAAGGTGAGCAGGAGTCAGCCTCACACTCCTGCCTTCTGGACAAGAAGAAAATACCTGCTTCCAGGCAATTGGTAAAAGCCAGCTACACAAGAATGCCGCGACCCCTTGCCCACAAGGAAGATGCAACTCAGGAATCTTCTTTCAGCAGTTTATTCAGGCCCTTGATATTTCTTCTTCTTCCTCCCGGATGCCCCTCCCAGCCTTAATAAAGCATCTCAAGCCCCAATGCGAAGCTGCCACGTGGAGCTTTCTCATAGGGTGGTGAAAAACCATGCGCCAACTCTCCCAAATAAGGAGTTGTTTGTCACAGACCACAGCAGAGCCAGCACCATCTTGTAATGGCGACCATAGTCTGCAGAAACGGCAGAAGCGGCTCACCACAGTTCCCCCTTTCTGTTTTCTTAAAACAATACAGGCGAGAGTAGAGGTCCTATCCCACTGTGCAGAAGTGGCTGCATAGTATGGCTCAGTCCTAAGGAGGGCCCTTCCCCAGATCTGAGGCCATATCAGCCGACGCCTTTTTTCGTAGGGCGGGGCGTGGACGTCAAACCCGCATGCAATAGGACATGCTCTCCTTGAGGTCCACGTCAAGGATCACTCAAGTGCAGTGCCTTGCCTCGCATCCTCTATCGTGACGATGGTGGACGAAGGGGGATAGCTGAGGCTGAACTGTGGCTGTTTATAACGACAAACAAGTTGACAGCACCCTGAAAGAAAGGCACGGACTTTAAGGAGATAGAAAAGCACTAGTGTGGAAACCCATCTGCGTGCAATGGCAGTAAGACCGGCAGAGTGCAAGGGCTTTCCAACACTAAGAGTATAACAAGGAAAGTCATGTCGATCCCAGTGCAATGTTATAATAACTTGGGGTGTAACGACCATGTCGAAGGTTTACTGTTTAAGATGCGCAAGCCAGACTTGAGGTGAGTTGCCATTTTCTAAAGCTGCAAGAGCTTGTATGATCATAGCCTTATCGTGAGCACTGCGGGCCTTAAGGTGACAGAGAAACCACAAACAGAGGAACATACCGAAGCAACACATTGCACCAAAAATGCCTACCCCCACCCACTCTTTGAAGAAGGAAAAAGCAGAAGATATCCAATCGGTGAATTGACCCAAAGTCACGGGATCGACACGGGTACTGTTCAAGACAGCTATCTGGGTTAGTTGAGACTGGATCATGTCTTCCGCTGCCATGGACCAATTTCCGGCCAAATATTCGCCAATGATGTGGGAGGCATTCCTGGAATCATTAAATCTGACAGAGGTTATGCATAAATGTGCACGTTGGTCAACACAACCCAAAAGCACCAAGTCAGCCAATTCTTCTACCTGAGCTTGGAGTAAATCTATTCTTTGGTTGGCAGCTAAAATCCCTGACAAAATATGTTGATTAATTGTATTTTGGGATTCAAGTATGGTGGAAGTTTGTTGAACAACTTGATTAATGGTGGCAGCAGTTTGTACTTGACTGGCCATGGCCACTCGAGCCGTAACCGCTGCAGCAGCAGTCACTGTCACAGCTGTCACTATAGCTGCCGTAATTTCAAAATCCCTGCGGACTCTAAGTAGCTCAACAATGGGGAATTTATCTGGATCCACAGTGACTGGGATTGGGACAACAGTTGGAATTTTCATAACCACTGCTACAGTCCAAGAACCATTCCAACACTCAGATAAGAGACAGGTAACATTAGAACAATCTAGCATCCCCGACGAGGTGTCATTAGCCAAAAGGAGCAAGAACGGGGATTGGACACAGACCATTGCAGGGGGCAATGTGGCATTATATAGCAGAGAGTTGAACGAAACAGATGTAAGTCTATTACCTCGTTCACTCTCCCTAACAGTGCCAGAAACATTAGCCAGCCAGCTTTTGGCTCCCAGCAATTGAGCCAATGCAGAAATATTGGCTGAAGCCCCCTTCTCATTGGAAATCAGCCATTGAAACCAGGACCAACCTACTCCTGTAGAGGAGTTGGCACTGTTGTTAAAGTTATAAACATGCCTCTTAAGAGAAGGGGAAAGGGAGAAACCTTTAGCAACTTGATGTTTCTCCCAAGAATGATCCTGACAAGGCGTAAATGTTGGGGGGAAACCAAGATTAGGGGTACAGTAAGGGGAGGCCTTGAAATGAGTGGCATTGTAAGTACTATTAGAAGAAGGAGGCACTGGGATTAGTACCTTGGAGATAATAGCCAAGGTAGTTATGTTTACAGCAGAGCTATTTGCTGGGGTCCCTGAGCCTGATTGCTTCCCCAAAACTACTTGGCTCAGTATGGCACTGATAATGTTCCCTGAGACCTGACTGGACCGCAATGGGTCCTCCCAGTTAGTCAAATTTTTGGTCTTAAGGCTGATGCAATTAGCGTTTCCAAGGCTGAAACAAAAAACTCCTGTGAGATTAACTTGAGATTGATTAAAAGTGCTCTCCATGTCCCCTCTAGGAGAGGCACAGGGAGCAGACATCTCACATGAGGTAGAGAAAAGAGTGGGGAGGACACTAGAATTACCAAGAACTGGCATCGGCATTGGCCAAGCCCGTGCCACTGCCCACCACTGCATTGGTGTCGTCTGTGCCATCGGCACCAGCACCAGAACCAGAGCACGTAGCAGAGTGAAGATCCTCATCACGGGATTGCTGTGGTATCTCTTGTTGCTGGTCGGTTGATGTCAAGACTCTTCTTGTCAGGCGTTCAGGGACCCACAACGGTTCCGTGCGATCCTGGGGAAAAACACATACAGATCCTCGCGCCCATGTCAGCACGGGGTCGGGGCTGTTCCATTGGCCCGTAAGAACATCCTTCCACTTAACATAGCCAATCACAGAGGGCTGAGGGGACACATGTCTATCGGCCACAGAACGACCATGAATATCCAAATTCAAAAAATTATGGTAAAGAGAGCTAAGGACAGGCGTTCTTTAGGAGTGTGTTCAGCTCCTATTCCCCCTTTTTGTTTTTGTAAAGTTTCCTTTAAGGTGCGATGAGCACGCTCAACAATGCCTTGTCCTTGAGGATTGTAAGGCAGACCATGAGTAAGTTGCACTCCCATGGTAGAACGAAAGGATGTAAATTGTCTGCCAGTATAAGCAGGTCCATTATCAGTCTTAAGGGATGCAGGAGCACCCCATGCTGCGCATGCTTCTAGGCAATGAGTAATAACATTATGTGCCTTTTCTCCCGATAAAGCAGAAGCATGAATAACTCCAGAGCACGTATCAACAGAAACATGCACATACTTGAGGTTACCAAAGTCAGGTATGTGTGTCACATCCATTTGCCAGACAACCAATGGTTTCAATCCCCGTAGGTTCACTCCATAATTAGGGGGATGAAGAAATGTGACACGATGGGGACATTGTAATACTATCTGACGAGCATCCGCTCTTGAAATGGAAAAATGCCTGCGCAGCGTTAAAGCATTAACATGGAAATTCTGGTGAAATAATTTAGCCCCCTCTAAGGAGGAAGCCAAGCATATCAACTGACCTCTAATGGCTGAGTCCACACAGGCATTACCCTGTGATAACGGACCAGGAAGAGAGGTGTGAGCCCGGATGTGCATTGGATAAAAAGGAGCAGTGCGGCTACAGATAAGCTGTTGAAGCTGATTAAAGTAAGCAGATATATTATGGGCATTACTAATAGCTCCCACGGCCTCCAGGACTTTTAGTGCTTGTACCACATAGATGGAGTCCGAAATAAGATTAAAAGGAAAAGAACACTGTTTAAAAATCTCAATAACAATTTGCAGTTCCACCCATTGTGGATTTCCAGGAGCAAATTGATGCTGAACAGGGGGAGAATCATTAATTACATAAGCTCCCATGCCAGACTTGGAACCATCAGTAAAAATATTAACAGCCCCCGGAATTGGATTCCGTGAAGTTACCTTAGGGAAAATGATGGGATGTTCTTCAACAAAATGGAGTAATGGATGGGAAGGGTAATGATTATCAATATCCCCTTGAAACGAGCAACATAGAATAGCCCAGTTGTCTAGAGTAGCACACAAAACATTAAGTTGAGCTTTAGTATAGGGTATAATAAGAGAAGAAGGTGATTGTCCGAAAAATTGAATGCTTTGTTGAATCCCTTTAAGTGCTAACGCTGCAACAGCATCAGGATAGTATTCTAAGGATTTTCCTGGGGATACATGTGGGTGGATCCATAGTAAAGGCCCATCTTGCCACAGTACTCCAGTAGGCTGCCACATAGTGGCAAGCACACATAACTGGAAAGGTTTATCACTCTGGAGCCTGCATAGAGTAGCATGTTGTATAGCTTCTTCTACTGTTATAAGGGCCGCTCTAGCCTCTTTGGTGAGGCTACGAGGAGAAGCAAGATCTGGATCACCCTTAAGGGTAGCATACAAAGGCTGGAGCACACCATTAGGAATATGTAAATATCCCCTTATCCAATTAATATCTCCCAGCAGTTTTTGAAAATCATTTAGAGTTTGGAGATCCTGAGTTCTTATGGTGATTTTTTGTGGTTTTAATTTCTCATACCCAATTATCGCTCCCAAATACTCAATAGAATTCCCCGTTTGAACCTTTTCAGGTGCGATATGTAGCCCATATTGAGCTAACAGCTTTACTAATTTTTTATAGGCCTCATTAACTGTCTGTTCTAACTTAGCGGCCAATAGCACATCATCCATATAATGAATGATCTTGATGGAGGAATACTTATGTCTGAGAGGTGCGAGTGCCTTCCCCACATACATCTGGCACATTGTGGGACTATTAGCCATTCCCTGCGGCAACACTACCCACTCAAACCTTTGATCTGGTTCCTCGTGGTTACACGAGAGAAGGGTGAAGGCAAAACGCTGTGAGTCTTTAGGATGCAAAGGAATAGAAAAGAAACAGTCTTTAATGTCAATAGCAATAATATGCCAGCCCTGAGGAACAGAGGAGAGCAGAGGCAGCCCTCTTTGAATGGGCCCCATAAGTTGCATTTGAGCATTAACTGCTCGTAGATCATGCAGTAGGCACCACTTTCCTGATTTTTTCTTAATAACAAATATGGGAGTATTCCATGGAGAAGTAGAAGGTTGGATGTGACCCAAGTCAAGTTGTTCTTTGACTAGATCATGGGCTGCTGCCAATTTAACCGAGGGAAGAGGCCACTGAGGCACCCAAACAGGCTCCTCGGTGAGCCATGTTATGGGTATTTGAGCCCCAGTGGCCCCTAGGAAAAACCCAGACCAAATCTGTTAAGCTTTTGATGACCTTGCACAGGATGCCTATGCCCCGTAGGTGTTTTCCTAGTCCTAGACCTGGCCTATACCCCATATTTTGTATAATTTGTTGAGACACTGGGGAATAGTCATTACTAAGAGTGAACCCCATGTCTTTCATCAGATCACGGCCCCATAAAGAGATAGGTAAATCAAGTACATAAGGCTGAAAGGTGCCATTGTGCCCTTCCGGGTCCTTCCAAGATAGATGTCTACAGCTGATTTGAGGGGCTTGGGCATATCCAAGTCCTCTCAGGGATTGATCAGAAGTCTGCACTGGCCATCCCTTAGACCAGTCCTTAAGGGCTATGATACTACGGTCTGTTCCTGTATCCAGCAATCCCACAATAGATTTACCTTTTATGCTTAATTTTAAAGTGGGGCGATTGCTCATATCTAGTGACAAATAGGCACAATTCCCTCCGGTGGTACCAATCTCACTTTCTGTCCGTGACCTTGAGTCAGCAGGGAAGTGATTATGTAAGCTAGGCAAAATTAGTAATTGAGCAATCCGATCCCCTGGGGAGATAGACACAATGCCCCTTGGAGCCTCCACCATAACCTTTACTGCCCCTACAGTATCAGGGCTAATGACTCCGGGAAAGACATGAAGACCTTGTAAGATAGAGGATGCACGTCCAATTAGCAAACCTACAGTGCCAGGTGGTAAAGGCCCTTTGAACTCAGTTTTCACCAATTGGACTCCCATCTTAGGTGTTAATACGAGTCTGGAGGTGGAACAGAGGTCCAATCCCACGGCACCTGTAGTGGCTCTCCGCGTCTCATGGGATGGCGTAGAGATGGCCATGTCTCGGGTTCGGGTGTGACATTCTCCACTGCCCCATATATTTGTGGGCCCTGGGGTCGGGGGCCCTTTTGGCCGTTTTTTGGCCCAGCTGAAATAGGCTGTCCATGGATGTCCCTCACTGATCTACACTCTTTTGCCCAATGCTTCCCCTTTTTACATTTTGGACACAGCCCCGGTTGACGAAGGCCATTGGAAGGGCCACCGTGAGGAGGTCCAGTAAAATTGTCTTTTTTGGGACATTCACGTCTGAAATGACTGGGTTGACCACAATGGAAGCATGTTCCGGCACCAGGACTGCCCCCTTTTGTAATCCGAAGGACAGCAGCTGCAAGACCTGTGTTTGTTAAAGGTCCTCCAATCTCTCTACACACTTTCATCCATGCTTCTATGCCCTTATTTTTATAAGGAGTGATTGCCGCTTTACATTCCTTGGTGCATTGCTCAAAGACCAATTGCTTGATAAGGGGCATGGCTCTATCAGGATCCCCAAAAATTTTTCCAGCGGCATCCACCATCCTTGCTACAAAATCTGAAAAGGGTTCTGTAGCGCCTTGTAGAATCTTGGTCAAATTACCAGACACCTCTCCTCTATTTGGAAGCGACTTCCATGCCCGAATGCAAATGTTGTTAATTTGATCATATGCCTCAAGAGGAAATCCTGTCTGTTGATTTGCAAATCTACCCTGCCCCAAAAGCATATCCTTGTCCCAATGGGGGTGTCCCGCCGCATGGTTTTGGGTGGCCTGCTCTATTGCGCCCTCTAGCACAAATGCTCTCCAGTCCAAATATTTACCCCGGGGAAACACAAGCCCGAACAAGGCTAGCCCAATCAGAGGGAGTCATGCAGTATCTAGACAGACTCTCCACCTGAGTTAGTGTGAAGGCGGCATCCACCCCATAAGTGCGCACAGACTCCGCCAGGGTCTTCACTATTTTAAAATCTAAGGGTTCATGGAATCTTCCCCTATTGTCATCCTGAAAAACTGGATAAGCAAGACCCATCTCAGCGTTAACAGCCCTCCATGTTTGGGCATGGAAAGCTCTCCCCGAAACACCCCCACAATACAGCGGTGGATCCGGGGGATTGCTTTTCTTGAGCCCCTGTTTATTTCTGTTCCCTTCTCCTATAGCTAAACTCCCCAGCTGATGAGACAGCCTCCCGAGCTCTTCCTCCTCATCCTCCTCTTCCTCTGACCCACTTTCACATGGGGGTGTGCGCAGCTTATTGAGATCTGGATACAATCGTCTCCTCCCCTGTTTCATGCTCCGCACACTCCCATCCTCCTGAGGCACCTCACCTCCTGCCGTCTCCGATTTCTCCTCATGTAATTGCTCTGGAACTTCCTGTCCTTTAGTAAGTGCTTCCTGACATCTGCCATCTGTAAGGCAACTACGGACCATTTTCCAAAGGGGTATCACCCCACCCTCTAATATGCCCTGCTCAGAAGCAAAGTCAAGATCTTTGCCTAATTTATCCCAACTAGGTGCAGTAAGGCTGCCCGAAAATGCAAACCACGGTGCAGCGATATCTATCTTCTGTAAAAATCTCTGTAAAGTACTATGTTTCACTTCCAGGCCCTTGGAATGTAACAGGCCATCTAGGGCCAGGACAAGCGGACTTGAAGATGTGGCACCCATGACACAACAACAAAAGAAGCACAAAAAACAAAAGCGAAATGACACAACAAAAGAAACACAGAAAACAAAAGTGAAAGTAGAATAGAAAGTACACAGTGCAGCTGCAATAAAATGTAATGCTCTCTCTTTCTTTACAGAGGAGCTGCCCCGCTTTGGTCGCGGATACCACTTACCTGGGACTAACCCCGCTTTGATCGCGGATCCCACTTATTGGGACTAACCCCGCTTTGGTCGCGGATCCCACTTACCTGGGACTAACCGGTGCACCACCCCTGACTGCTGAAAGTTCTGGTTCCCGGGTTTCGGTACCACTTGTCGCGACCCCTTGCCCGCAAGGAAGACGCAACTCAGGGATCTTCTTTCAGCAGTTTATTCAGGCCCTTGATATTTCTTCTTCTTCCTCCTGGATGCCCCTCCCAGCCTTAATAAAGCATCTCAAGCCCCAATGCAAAGCTGCCACGTGGAGCTTTCTCATAGGGTGGTGAAAAAGCATGCGCCAACTCTCCCAAATAAGGAGTTGTTTGTCACAGACCACAGCGGAGCCAGCGCCATCTTGTAATGGCGACCATTGTCTGCAGAAACGGCAGAAGCGGCTCACCACAAAAGAATAACAAAATTAACAGAACTCAGAGTTATATTCTTACCAAGTTAAAACAATCATTCTAAATGAAGTGTGAATGCCAAATTACTAACATTAAGTAATTTAATGTAAATGTAGGGTATAAAAAAGTGGGGTTTTATTCATATAAAACCAACATTTAACACAACTCTGAAGGTTATTATGAAGATTATGAGACTAAATTATATGAAAAAGACTAGGTATCCTGCCTTGCACACAGTACTTACTCAAAAAGTGTCAGCTACTATTAGTAATACTGAAAAAGTAGAAACAAACAAAACATATAGTGGAAAGCCATATTTAAACCCAACAAACAATCAATATATTCTGTGGTGTTTTAAGACATCTGTGCAAAACATAAATTTATTATGTGAATATATGGTTTGCACATAAATATGCTAATCATTTGCAAGAATAAATGGCAACATGGTGATCCCTTGTAAGATGGAAGAGTGTGGCGGTGAAAGGGAACTTTAATCTGATTTGCAAAGCTTTTTTTTTTTTATTTTTCAACAAATAAAAAATACTCGTGTATTCCTTCATAAGTAATTTTAAAAACACGTGTATTACCTTAGAAACTTTAAATTCTATTGTTAATTTGGTATACATAAAACGATGCACCTCTATTTGTAGTTAATATATACACATTTCTAAAACTTCACTTTTTTATTAGTAATTTCATTCAAGCCTTAGGTTGATCATTGTTTTAATAATCTTCATAATTATATTCCTAATTACTATATTAAAATACCTGCTGTGACAAGAAGAACCCCTTCTTCACAATTTTATTAAGTTTTACAACCACTGACTCTACTTAATCAAAAGTGTTAGAATTACCCGATTCCAAGTAAAATTTCTCAGGTACCAAAGGTGACTTTGGAATATACTCTCAATATTTATTTCAAGAGAGAGTTGTCTTGAAGTATAGTTTCAAAAATCTTCTCCATTTTGTTTTCCTTCTTGGGGACTCTAAACACACGTGGGTTAGATCTTCTTGGCCTATTTGTTCTCTTGAATATTTTGTGAATTCTTTTTTCATTACTTTGCAGTTTTCACATCTTCTATTTATTTAAAGAGATTATCCATTATGTTTATGCATTCTTGCGTTCCTTCTAGTTGACTCTTTATTTCCAAGATGAATTTTTATTTCATTTCTCCTTTGTGGAAGTTTTGCTTCTCCTAAGTCACGTACTAATCACCTAATTTGTGGATTTTCATGATTCTAACTTGTTTTTTCATCCATTGCTATTATAGCCTTGTTTTAGTTCATTTAAAAATATTACTAGGTATAGTTCAGTGGTAGAGCACTTTTCTGGCATGAGCAAAGCTCTGGGTTCAATCCTCAGCATTTAAAAAATAAATAAATAAAATAAACACATTGCATTGCAATTTGTGTGTCTTCTTGATGTGTTTTCATTCTCTATAAGAATATTTTTCTATTCCTTATTCTCTCTTGTTTTAATTTCTTATTAAAACAGAAATTGACTGGCTTTTGTTGTTGTTGTTGTTGCCCATTATTAAGAGAAACAGGTTTTCCTGTTCCCCCCTCCCCCCAGGGGAAATCTGTGAGCCAGGACAGCATTACTAGTTGCACATTCTCAAGATCATTTTTCAGTTCACAGTGATGGAGAATATATCCTTGTTGCTCTGTCCCTTTCCTCTTTTTTAAAAAATCTGGACTTTCTTATTCTTTTATCCCAGTGTTTCTACTCTGCTCAATTTAGATGCAGTTGCCAGTCATTTCTCCCAAGTGCAGAGTGTTGTAGTTTTCAGTATTCATGAGACTTAGCTACTGCTATAGAGAGTGACAGCTGCACCTGCACCATCAAACCTTCTAGAGTTGTGGTCTTGTTCACTCCTCAGGGTCTGAAAGGCCCATTCTCATCTCTGCTGCTGTTCCTGAGCTCTACAGTGAGAACCGAATGGCTATTTGGGATCCTCTGCCTCTCAAGGCCTTTACAAATTGATGGGTTTGTCCTAGTCTGTTCATTTTGGAGTCAGTGTGGATATCTTGTCACCTCATATTACTGTATATATGTTTTTTTTAATTTTTAATACTCATTGCTTAGTTATTACAGTAAGCTTCAGAACTTTGCAATTATAATCTTTCCAGAATTTCTCTAGTTCTTGGAAAGAAAAAGATTCTTTAATTTTTTAATTGACTAAGGTATAAGATGGACACAGATGGTATCAGAGAAGTCAAGCTTTAAGACTATGTTTTTGAAGTTCCCTGAAATTTTGTGAGCAAGCCAATTGTTTTTTATCTGGAACTTAACATGCACACAACTTCTTTGAACCAAGTATATGGTTAGAGCTCAATGGTAATATGGTAGAGGGACTTTGCAATCAGACAGATCTGGATTCAAATCCCACTTCTGCCTCTTACTGCATATTAGTGAACTCCTCTAAGGTTTTCCTTATCTATTACATGGATATTAAGGATTACCCTTTCTGGGTAATTAGGATTAAATTGTGTTGGATATTTGGAGATTACTAAATTCATGTTTATAATTTATGATTTGATTACATCCTAATGCATAGAAACATGGTAAGTGCAGACTATGGTTGAAAATATAATTTCTTTGTGTTACATGAGAAGCTTTATTTGTAAAATTCTAAAAAAAAAGCAATTAAGTATTTTTCAAATAATTGTGTGAATACATCAGAACTTGAAAGTATTGTATTAGAAATTCTATTCAAATTTAGCATTGATCACTACAGCACCAGTATTGCTTATGTCTGTTCACACAGCAATCAGGAGAGGCAATATGTTTTAGGGAAGGTTGCTTTGCCCTAACATTTGCATATCACCCTATGTGGGTCCTATCTTCACTATTTACTAGCAGCTTAGTTTGGCTTGTTATGCCTGCAGTGAAAGCTTCCTGTTATAGTGGTGAGTTTCCAATCAAATTCAACAAATGTTAATTGAGCATGTAGTGATGACTAGAAGCTGGCATAGTCATTAGGCATACAATGATGGACAACACAAAGAGTCCCTGCCCTCCTAGAACTTATAGTTCAAGGTCAAAGGAAAATGATTAAGCCATGGCTACAAAGAGTGATCATTTCTATAAAACAGAAAAACCAGTATTATAAGAGGATCTGCTTGGCTCAGATTTGAAGTTTAGGAGAGAGTTCCAGGAAAAATAATTCCTCAGTTGATACCTGAAGGTGTGTAGTAATTCCCAAACCAAGAAGGGAGTCAAAACAACATGTGCAAAGGTGTGGAGACATGTGCAAGCAGCAGGTTTAAGGGCATGAAACCTGGAGGACTTAATGCATAAAGCAGTGTTCCCAACACTGGCTCAAGTTCAGAGTCACCCAGAGAGCTTTTACAAAAACTCATTTTTATAGGCCCCACCCAGACTTAATGAATTACATTCTCAGGGAATGAGTCCCAAGGCTGTGATTATAAGTCATGTGGGGACCCACTGGGTTAGGGCATGTGTGGCTATTAGAGGTCATCAAGGCAGGAAAGATGAAGCTGTAAAGCTAAGCTGGGGCACAGCATGAAGGGCATGTAAACTGTGTGTCAGGTTTGAATTTTGTCCTAAGTGCTGGGGAGACTGTGGGAGAATTTAGGGGCATGGGGATGATACAATCAATTATTGGTTCATAAAGATCTCTTAAGTTGAGTAAGACAAAGTTCCTGAAATCTAGTTTATAAAGTTCAACATCTAGGAAACCTCAATGAAAAAAAATCTAAAATGGAAATATTGATACCTACTTGTCAAAGTGATGGTGAGGCTTAACTGGGGTAATATTTGTGAAATACTTTCAAATGTCTTTATGCATGTATAACATACATTTGAGATTCAAAAGATGCTAATTTCTATTTAAGAAACTCATGGGACCAAATAATTGGTGGACATTAGAAACCCTCACTTATACAGTTTCTCAGTAGATGTGGGTATTTGTGTTCAAACATCTGTTTCCAAGGTCCTCTGATGTTCTTTTCCTTTGCCCATACCTGGGATACCAGAACAGAGCTCATTCTGATCACACTTCCTCATTCTTTTACAATCATTGTTTCAGACTTATAATTTTATGCCAGTGATTTCCAAATCCATATTTCCAGTCCACTTTTCTTTTCTGAGTTCCAAACCCATATTTTCCTTTAACTCCTGGGCATGTCCATTTAAATGTCTGTGGTCACTTTACTCAAATTAGGTCTTCTCTTCCCAAATTTCACCCTTCTGTACCCCCCAAAACAAAACAAAACTCGGTTTTTCCAGTATTGGAACCACTGGGTCAACCAAGAAACACGGGAATCATTAATCACTTTGATGTTCTCCAATGAGTCTTCCCTAATCCACACCTTTCTCTGCAGACTTTGATTATCCCCTTCTTCTACTCTATCTCCAACCTGTCATCTGGACTCATGACTTCCTAAAACCTCATTTTTTGTCCCAACCCCAACTCTGCATCCACATCCATAATCCTGAGAGATTTCCTAGAGTACAAGAGTAGTACCTCCCATACTTAAGCCTCTTCTGTGACTTTCAAATGCCTTTAAATGAACTCCAAACTCCACCAAGTCTTTATCAGCTCCTTCAAGATATCACCTCTTCAGTCTCATTTTCCCCCAAGCTCCTTTTCTTATTTTAGGCTGTAACCATTCTGAACTGGGGTGTGTGTGTGGGGGAACCACCTTCTCTCTCATGAACCTATGTCATATGAAGAGTCATCCATTCATAACCCCCTTCATATGGATAGTTTCCTGTGCCCCTTTGGCTTTAACTGACAGAGATCCTCTTGGAGAGGTAATCCTTGAATTTTTACAAAAGCTGAAATCCCCTTGTATGTATTCATAAACCTTTACCTGCTCCCCGCAAGTGCTAATCATTATATGTGTGATTTCTCAATATCAATCTTCCCCGCCCATTGTACCCAACAGGATGGCAGGGAAGAAATGTATGTGTATATATTTGTGTGTGTGTGTGCGTGTGTGTGTGTGTGTGTATATATATATATATATATATATATATATATATATATATATAAATTTCCACATTACTGATGAATTCTTGCTAAAATTTATTTGTAACCCCCACCCCAATATTCAGGGAATTTCACAGTCATTCTCTGATCTGCGCAGAAAAAGTTGAAAAGTTGGTGTCATCTGATGTGCATGTTCTAGGCATGAATAAGATAATGTTTTGCCTTCCTGTTTCAGCCCTCATACTGTCAACAAGTATCCATTTCTGGGTTCTGAGCCCCATTTTTCATACTTTTGTACATTTTGTTAGTTATTTCCCTGCTTAAAAATGGTCTGGTACTGAAGTGCTGCCTAGGGTTCTTTGTTGTTGTTTTTAATCCTGGAGCATGAACCCAGGGTTTCCAACCTGCTGGGCAAGCACCTCACCACTGGACTCAATCCCTAGGGTCTTCCTAGGGGTTGTTTAAAAATTTTTTAGCTATATATTACTTTGGCATACTTACATGAAGTATAACTCATTCTAATTAGGATCCCATTTTGCAGTTTTACATTTTGTGAAGTTTCACTGGTTGTGATGTCTTTGATGTGCCTTACAGAGAAAATCTGTCTGTTGTATAAGCTTCCTAGCATGAGTTATAGCACTGTTGGACATTCGTTCAAGGCTCATGATTTAAGAATATATATGAAATGAGGTGTTTTCAAACAGGAACCATGCAAACAAGATTATATATTCACAAAATGATGAAATATTGTGTCCAGAGCCTTGAAAGAACCCATCCCTGTGTTACTCCTAACAGCAGTGTTTCACTGTTGGCTCATTCAGTGTTTGCAGTGGCTTTATAGAACAAAGCTACTGTATTTTTTAAAAAAATATTTTTTAGTTGTCAATGGACCCTTATTTTTTTATTTACTTATATGTGGTGCTGAGGATCGAACCCAGTGCTGCACACAATCCAGGCAAGTGCACTACCACTGAGCCATAGCCTCAGCCCCAAAACGTCTGTATTTTATTAACTCTCTGTCCGTAGTAGCTCACACAGTGACTCTCACAAAATGGATCTTCAAACAGAATTTTGTGTGTGTATGTTGTGTGTGTATGTTGTGTGTGTGTGTATGTGTGTGTGTGTATATATATATGGGTTAGGGTGTGTGTATATATATATATTCATATATGTATATTCATATTACATATATGCACATATACTTTACACAGACATACATAGAAATCATATATAATATAAAATTGATTAAATTGAATTTGTGTTTCATCCCAAAGATATACCTCACAGATTTTTTTTTTTAAATTTTTTACCTTTGGAAAAAGATCTTAAATATAGTTTTTGATACCACCTTTATTTTTATTTTTGTTTAGAATGCTGGGAAAATGGTTTGTTCCTTTGTTGGTGGTTTGGAACTTATTGTCAATTTACTGAAATCAGATAACAAAGAAGTTTTGGTGAGCATATGTGCTGCTATTACCAATATAGCAAAAGATCAAGAAAACTTAGCTGTTATTACAGATCATGGGGTTGTTCCTTTATTGTCCAAGCTGTCAAATAATGTAAGTAGAACATTTTTTTATTTTTAATATTTATTGTCAGATAGTGAGCTTAAAACCCAGAGGCCTGAATTCATTTAATATCCACCACATATGAAGTATGATATTTTCTTAACTCACTTAATTTTTCTGAAACCGAGATATGCAAAAGTATATTTTGAAATGATAAAATGTTAATATGCAAGCTCCTGTAGGATAGAGGCTTTTTTAAAAAACATTTTTTTAGTTGTTTGACTTTTAATTGATTAATTTACTTATATGTGGTGTTGAGAATCAAACCCAGTTCCTCACACAGGCCAGGTGCAAGCTCTACCACTAAGCCACAACTTCATCCTAAGAGGCTGTTTTTTATTTGTCACTGGCAAGTGAAGTGGTGGCAAATAGCAGTGCTACTATGTAAGTGTTACCTATTCACTTCCACTATCATCATTTTTATTGTTCATGCCTACAATAGAAGTTGAGTGGCATCTCCTCCACTTAACCAGCTGGATTGATAGCATTCTTAAGCTAGAAGGTGTTGGCAACCACTGTATTGTTTACCTAAAGCTGTACCAGATAGAATAGGCAGCCTTGAGGGACAATAACTTCACCTTAACCAGAGATATTCAAGCATAGTCTGGACTGCCACTTGGTAGACAAGTCATAGAGCAGAAATTCAAACACTGGAATAATACCTGGTATCAGATACTTTGAGTTACTAAGAGATTGTTGAGTTCACTAAGTTGTTGCCTGAGTCAGGAGAATAGTACAATTAAACAGAGACCATGTCCAATTCAGATATATTTTATCTGTACAAGGTAATTACATAGAAAAAGGATCTAATCTGCACAAGGTTTACAGAAAGAAAACTGGAGGACCCCATATATATTATTGTATTTGCTACACTGTCTTCATCCCCTTGGGGCCCAAGGTATGTTACCAAGATGCAGAAGTATTCCTGAGGTGAAGAAGAAGAATTAATCCATTTATCCCAGCTATGTGGGGTATTCCTTGAAGAATATCCAATTTTCTGTAAAATCCAGTTTATACAAAGAAAACTCAGAATTGAACCTTGGTCATTGGTGACCCACCACAATACTAGCTCCTTCAAAACACCACATAAGTAGCCAACTAACACATCCCTCTAAACTCATTTGCATCTTAGTGGCCATAAGCATAAAGGGCATACATGCAATCACACAGGGTGATTACAATGCACATTTCTTAAGTTGGTTTTCTATGTGCAGAATAATGATAAATTGAGGTGTCATCTGGCAGAGGCTGTATCACATTGCTGTTTGTGGGGCAGAAACAGAGTAGCCTTCGGTGAGCACAGAGAAGTGGCTCCTTTGGTGCGCTACCTGAAATCGAATGACACCAATGTGCACTGAGCAACAGCTCAGGCCTTGTATCAACTCTCAGAAGATGCAGATAACTACATCATCATGCATGAGAATGGCGCACTAAAGGTGCAGTTGAATGAATTCATGGTTTAGTCCAAGTGTGGTAAACGCGGGTTGGAAAGAATCTTAAGGGACATGAAGCTTTTACTAAAAGGAATGTTTGGATGCACAAAAGTGCTTCCTTTTTGGATCATAGCAATATTCAAGCCATGAGTTAACATGGTTTTATGCTGCAGAAAAGTTGTAGGAATACAGAATTTTCTAAATCAAAGCACATAAATATACTTCATAAAATAGTTAATCATTCTATAATTTGAATTAAGTTAATAAAATATATAGGACATGAACAATCATTAGTATTCATAATTCTATTTGATATATTGTTCATTTTTAGCAGGTACATAAAAAATAGGCAAATGCAGAGACATCAGCTAAACAGCAAAAGAAATGACTGAAACTGTTGTTAGTTTCGGTCATAACTTTACCATAACAACAAAGGATCAATTCAAAGATAGTGTTTTGTTTTAAATCTATGTGTCAGACATTTTTGTCTTTAACCAACATAGAGTTAGAAGAATTTCTGCATGTAGATGTTAATAAATCTTTACATTGGAAACTGTCTAGAATTTTTTGATGGCAATAAATACAAAAATACTTAGAGTACCTAAACAGCTTACATGCATCAGAAAAAAATGATTAAAATATTAAAATATCAATAGCTTGTTTCCTTATATGATATAGTTTTACTGTTTATTACCTTAATTTGGCACCAATGACAACCAGACGCATTTTTACTTTGAATTGTGTGCCCTGAGTTGATATTTTAGATAAGATTTTAAATTTCCAATTAATCATATTTAATCAAATCTAGATATGCTAAATATGAAACATCTAAGATGAATAATGCTCTTAAAATGCCAATTGGTAATTTTTTAGGCAATTATTTTAATTCATCCTTCAAACTTATATAGTTGAAAGATGTGATGTTAATTTTTCTGAAATGAAACCCAAATTACATTTAAATATATCATTCTTTCCATTATAAATCTGTTTCTATGACTTATAAGTTAGGCTTATGTACTTCGTCAATCAAAAATCTGGCATAAAAAGCACCTTTTAGACTAAGTAGCAATTTTAAAAAGTAAATTATAAAAAAAAGTTGGAATGTTAACTTCAAGTTACTAAAGAATAATGAAAACATTGTCACTTCTATATGACTATATTCATACTTCAAAAAGAAGTGATTTCTAATTTAAAATTATACATTCTATAATTGAACATGATTTGTACAGTCTAAGATGCAGTAAGCATACAGCCTTTACAAAAACAAAGCTGCAAAATTTAAGTACCCTGGTAAAGTGTCTGACACATAGCACATACTTAGAGAATTCCCAGTTAGTTTAAGAAGATCATTTCTAGATGTCTCAGAAAGTTTTCAGATTTCATAAGGTTTGCATGGTCATTAGGATAACCATTAGATGCCAGACATCTATGCCACTCTTAAGGAGTTCTTCTAATACAAATCAACAGATAATCTATAATCCCTTTTGTGTAAAGTGTTGTAATGTGTTCGCTCACCCATACAGCTTATTTTATGAGAAAATGAAAGAAATAACAATGATGGTGGTGTGTAGACATTAAAGAGACAGCAAAGAAGGTGCTTCTGCTGTGCAGAGAGCCTTTCCCAGGTCATCTTTGGTGATCAAGGGGTCTGTCTCATATATTTGCATTCCTAACTACTGTTGTATCTGTGGGAGGATAACTGTAAATAATAGGGGCTGGGGATGTGGCTCAAGCAGTAGCATGCTTGCCTGGCATGTGTGCAGCCCAGGTTCGATCCTCAGCCCCACGTACAAAGATGTTGTATCCAGCTAAAACTAAAAAATAAATATTAAAAAATTCTATCTCTCTCTCTCTTTAAAAAAATAATAACAATAGGACTTTTTTTGTCAAGTCCATCTGCAATAATACAGAGGCAGGCCTTGCTTTTGGGCACTGTCAGCACAAATGTATTTTGTGGAGGTGACTTGTCCCCTTTTTTCTCAACATGCTCCAAGCCCCAGACCTCACAGTGTTGTGTGGAAAGCCTATTGCTTCCCTTCTCTCGTTGTCATTAAGGAGGAAAAAAATGTGAATGTGGTGTACTGAGATTGGTAGAATAAACAGGATTTGTTAGTTGCTTGGATATGGGTAATAAAAGAATGAGTAGAGAACAAATGACTCCATACTTCAGGCTAAATGAAGAAGAATCCACTCTACACTAATGCAAGAAAAATGTTCTGCAAATTAGGGTGATTCACTTACCTACAGTGAATATGTCTCCAGTGTGCAATTATTTTTCTGACTTTGAATGCATAATTGTTCACTCTTGGCAGATTCCAGGCTGTTTTTGTTCCTAATTGCTAATGCCCATCTCTAGCCAAATGCTTTTTGTGCTAATTTCCATTCCTGCAGACTTTCCTGCTGCAACTGACATGACAAATGTTGACAGAATATTTTGCAGTTACCAGGCTCTGTCAGTTACCTGTCACCCTATTCATAAGTAATTCATTTTAGGGTTAGTGACTTTGTCCTACAGTTTCCTCAACAGTAACAGCTGATGTTATGCAATATATCTTTCATGACTACTGATATTTTTGTCGTAGTAATAGTGAAGGTGCAGGCTTGAGTATCTATAATACCATGAGTTCAGCTTCTCATATGTTCAATTTGAATGACCCATTTGAATTTTAGGTGTAGAACAGGGCTGTCAGGCAGAAATGCCCTGTGATCCATGTATATAATATTAAATTTTCTATTAGTCATAATTTAGCAAAACATAAAAAATAAATGGATAAAATTAGTAATATATTTTATTTAGCTCAATTTATCTAAAATATTATTATTTCAACATGTGATCAATATAAAATTACTAATTTTTTATACTTTTTTTGGTACTAAGCCTTCAAAATCCAATTTGTGTTTTATAGTACATCTATTTTAGACTAGCCATGTTTGAAAATAATTAACTAGTAGTTAGTGGTTTCCTTACCAGACAATGAGAATTTAGAGGCAAGGAGACAGGGGACATTTGGAAACTATCTGCCAAGAAGTACAAAACCATGCGAGAGGGTGGGTAAGATTTTTTTGGCAGAATCTAGAGAAGCCTGGGAAATGTCTACATTTTCACTTTGGGGGCACGTAAACTTGCAAGAAGAGCTGTCAAAGAAAACTTGAGAAGTTAATAGATTAAGCAGGAGTTCTATAAACCAAAGAAAGAGTGAGCTTCAAAGGTTGTGTTTATACATTTTAGAGGAGTCAATAAAGATTTCCTGATTCAATTATGTTGAAAAATAATCCTGTATCAGACCCTTCTGAGGAAGAATCTCTATTAAATGGACCAATAACTCCCCTGCTCTGCTCTGGTACATACAATATTATTGGAAAAAATCATTGTGTTTCATTTTTATTCAGTAAAAAATACTTTCTAATTTCCCTTCCATTTTTTGACTATTGTATTATTTAGAAGTTTATCATTCCAGTTATTTGGGTATTTTCTGGTGACTCTTCTGTTATTGATTTATAGTTTAATTCCATTATAGTCAGAGACATATATTACTTAAATATTTTAAAAACTTTTTTGAGATTGTTGTATGGCTCAGAATATGATTTACTTGTTAATATTCCATTAAAAGAATGAGTGTTCTCATTGAAAAGAATGAGATTCTTATATTGTTAGGCCAGATGTTCTATGAAGTTCAAGAACATCAAGTTAGTTAATAATATTGTTATGTTACTCTATATCTTTGATTTCCTAACTACATGTTCTGTTAGTTATTGTGGATTTTTAAATTTCTCCTTGCTATTCTTATCAGTCTTTTCCTTATATATTTTTAAGCTCTCTTACTAGGTGCATACATGTGTAGGAATATTATATTCTCTCAGTGACATCTTTATCAGTATGAAATAATCATATTTGTCTTTGTTTTGAAATCTTTTTCTGATACTAATATAAACATTCCTATTTTATTTGGGTTAGTATTGACATTGTGAATTATGTTGAACTTCTGTCATGACCCAATTTGTCTCTTTTTTAGTATAAATAAACTTCATTGAAGTCAGTGTCTCTGAACTGAGATAAAAGATTGTATTTACATGAACACAACTTATAACATTTCACAGCTTCTAAAAGGAATGTCAATAATTACAATGATCATGGTTGTAATTTATGTTGTTTTATTTAAAATGGTTATTTGTAGGTAGTATGAAATTAGGTCTTGCTTTTTAAATTTGAATACAATCTCTACCTTTATTAGGAGGGGAGTATTTACATTATTTATATGTAATGTGATGTTAAGAATGTTGGCTGTAAAAAATGTACCATCTTTTTTTTCTATTTTTCCCATCTGTTGTTTCTATTACTCCTTTTCTGTCTTTTCGTAGATTAACTGAACATTTATTTCCATTCTAACTTCTTAGTTGGATTCTTAGTTACAAGTCTTTCATGTAATTTTAGTGGTTGCTTTAGAGTTTATAGTATACATATTTAATTCAGGACAGTGAAACTTCAAGTTATTTTATGTATATAAACATATAGTTTAAGACATACAACAGTATGTTTCCCTTTCTATCTTCCTGTCTTTTTTGTTATCAGTGTCATACATTTGACTCATACAAATGTTATAAATGCTACAATACATTGTTCTTGTTTTAGGCTGTAAACAGATTTTTAATTTTTACAGAAATTTAAATAAGCAACAAAACGATATTACATATGTAGCTATTTCTAGTGCTATTTATTCCTTTGTATAAGTAAAGATTTTCATCTGATATTATATTCCTTCCACCTAAAGGACTTTTAACATTTCTTAGAGTGCAGTAGTGTTTTTGATGAACTCTTTCATGTCTAAAATTTATATGTCTTTAAAAAAGCTTTATTTTGTCTTTGTGAAAAATATTTTTGCGGGGTATAGAGTTTTATGTCAACTTTATTTTCCTTTTAGAACTTTAAATGTGGTGTTCCATTTGATTCTCACATTGTTTTCTAGAAGAAATCTCTTAATAATCCTTATGTCTATTCACCTGTATGTCATGTCTTTCTTTGACCGCTTTAAGATTTTATCATTTCTACTGGTTTTGAGCAATTTGATTGTGGTGGGTCTTCATTGCAGTTTCCTTCATGTTTCTTTAAAAAGACTTGGAGTTTGTTAAGATTTTAGATCTATAGGCTTACAGTTTTCTACCAAGTTTAGAAAAATTTCACTCATTTTTTCAAATACTATTCCTATTTCTCTCTCTCTTTCTACCATCTTTGATGACTCTATTATCACCTGTATTTGACTGCTTGAAGTTTTTCCACAGATCTCTGAGGCTCTGTACATTTGTTAGTCTTTTTTTCAATCTGTGTCTTAACTTAGGGTGTATCTATTTCTATATCAAGTTTACTTATCTTTACAATGCTTAGTTGACCTCATTTCCATCCAGTGTGTTTTACATCTACAATATTGTGGTTTTCATCTATTGTAGTTTGATTTGTATGTTCTGTGATGTCTTTCATGTCTCTGTTCAACAAGATGAGTCTTGTCTTTAGCTTCATACACTATGATTCACTTACAATCAAATTCTAATATTTTTGTGTTGCTTTCAGTTGCTTGATTTTTCTCATTATGAGTCATTGGATCCTAGACTTATTGAGTTCTCAAACACTGTGGAGTACTACATTTGGACTTTTTTTTTCAGTATATCTCTAAATATTCTTGACTTTTGCCTAGGATCTGGTATGCTACTTTGAAGCAATTTTATTCTTTCAGAAATTTATACTTTTATGCTTCTTTATCAGGACCAGCATAGGCCTAATTTTTTCTACTATTGAGCCACGACCCTTCTGGGTACTCTACCTATTACTACATTTATTTTGAAGTCTGCTCAGGTTAGTGGAATGAGGCACTATTCCTCATGTTGTATGAGTTTCAAAGATTATTTTGTCTAAATTTTTCAGATGATTCATTCCCTGCCCTCAAGTTGTTTACTCTCAGGTGCTGATCAGCCTGCATTGGAAGTTCAAGAGGCACCCTAAGTTCACTGCAGACCCTAGTGTTCTGTGTCCAGCAGTCTTCTCTGATCTACCTTGGAGACAGTTGTCCTTGTGGTTCTCTAGACTCCCAGCTCTGTCTCCTCAACTAATGAGGGTTGCCATGCTGCAGCCTGTCAACACTCTCCAGGTATCAACTAGGCTGGGAAGATCTGAGGATTCACCTTTTTTATTTTCCTTTCCCAGGAACCAGTGTTCTTAGTTATCTGATATCTAATATCTTGGAAATCATTGTTTTACATATTTTTTCCACTTTAAAACTATTTTAGACAGAAGGGTAAACCCAGTCCCTGTTATTCTATCTGGCCATCAATCAGAAGTCTTACTTTCTTTTTATGTTTTCTTTCATATAATAAATTAATGGAAAGTTGAAATGGGTCAAGGCAAATTTTCCATTTTAAACACACTATAGATGAGGAAACTAATGCCCAAATAAGTGAAATATCTAAACCCACACAATCAATACATGGCATTACATCATACATAATTGTGATGCTCAGTTTAGTGTTGCTTCCACTAGAATATTGGATTGCAAACTATGTCTCAAGGACTCATGGATTCCCCTGCCAGTTATTAGTGGCTACTCAGGGCAAGGGGAAGAGAATGATAGGGAGGGGCAATTATAGAAGCTCTTTTTTTCCATTTTGTATGTCAAAATTTGGCATGTGACTTTATTTCAAAGCAGTTTTTTTGCTACTTTAACACTTCAGTAAGCTCATGAAACTCTTTAGTAGTCATGTTTTCATATTTATTTAGCTCCTTGCTTCTCTATGATAGAAAGGTTTAAAAACTAAGAATATCTTCAGTAAGAATGAAAAATTATAATCTTAATTATTTGTTTCTTATAAGTTTAATGCATACAAATTCTGACACTCTGATACAGGAGAATGATTATTTAAAAGCTTCTTGCCCCCATAAATTTTCTTTGGAGAGTTCCAGGCATAAATGTCTTTGTTTTTGAGATGATTCAGTTGTCTTATAAAATATCCAGGGAGCACTTATGAAAAATTGTGCACCTAGGAGAGTCTTAGATAATGGAATACCTGCCTCCTTCATCCATTCCAGGAAGCTCTGCTCCATTTTAAGGAATCCACTTTGATTTGGCTAAGTCTAATCCAATGCCTTCACCACCACCTGACTCCCAACCAAGTAAAGTTCCCATCTCTTCTTGAGAGGTAGAGAGGAAAAAAGATGAAAAGAGAGCTCAGTAAGGTGTCATGAAAGTAACATTATTTATTCAGCTTCCTATGTGCCAGGCATTATGCTAAAAGCATATATATTATTTTAGTCAATGTTCTCCATAATCCAATGAACTTGGTAACTGTTATTATTTCAGCTTTACAGATAAAGAACTTGAGTTTCATAGAACTTAAGTAACTCACTCTAAATAATGCAGGTCATGTGGAAAGAACTCAGGAAACCTGGTTCCAGAAACCACCATTGGAAGGTTGAGCTGAAAATCTCAGATGCATGTGTGTGACGGTGGGTGCCTGTGTTTAAGGTTGGTTCTGAAGGATAGAGCCTGGTTTAGAAACACTGCTTTATGAGGCAGAGCACAAAGGGAGAGGGCACATGTCAGGGAGGGCCCTTGTTTTATGGTGGAATGGTGTCTGCTCTTCCTGTTATAACCCTCACATCCTCTCTTGGAAATCTGTCCCCAGGGCTCTATTTTCCTCCTTAGTTTTAATGATTTTCCAGCTTCTCTTGCTACCCTTGCCACTTTTGTGTACTCTAAATTTATGCCAATTACATATAATTACTAGTAAGACATAGTATATGATGTTCAAACCAGATGAGTCCATGATTTAAGAAAAATTACACTTGTGTCTATTTCGTCAACTTTAATAAGGGTAACTTTACTTTCCCAAGGTAATGATATATTAGTTAATTTAGTTAATATTAATGATATTTTAAGCTGTGCATGATTATGTATGTATATATACATACTTGACACTTTTACAATTAAAAAAGTTGAAACCAAAGAATTCAAAGGCTTATGCTAGGTTTAATTTATACCTTTTTCACCATCCTTTATGAAGTTTAGAAAAAACTACCACTTACATTATCTATTTCACAAAAGTCCATGATCCTCCTACTTCATTACTTTTTACATTTCTTTATGGTTTTTAACTTAAAAATAAAACTTGCCACCAGTGAACACACCTGTTGCTACTAAAAATAGCAACTAGTTATATGTTATGGAAAGGAAAATCCCTAAAGAAATTAAATTGAAAATCCAAATTCAAACTAGAAACCAGGGACAAAAACTTCCATCCCTCTATAATATAAACAATAGCATCCATTCTTAAAGTCAGATAACTTCTTGTGAGTCAGAATGCTCATATCTACACACAGCACTCTGAGCATTATGGAACAATTCCAAGAGTTCCTCCTGGGTTATACGAATGGACTGTGGCTCATCACGGCACTGCTTACAAAAGTGTAGTCTACAGTCTACCAATATAGAAGCTCTATGGGGTATGTTTAAAAATTTATATAGATTGCTGGGCCATACCCTAGATCTACTGGTACAATCTCTGTGAATAAGAGCAGGAATCTATATTTTAAGCAAGTTCCTAAGGTAACTGGGAAACATACCAAACCTTGAGAACCACTGACCCAGAGGAGTTTTAATGGCAAGGGAGCTGAACCATTAGCACCATTAGTCTACCCATGATGCTGTCCATAGGGAAAAAAGGGGTTCTCTAACTTTTTTCAAAGGAAAAAAGTTAGAGAACCCCTGATGATGATTAACCTACTGAACAGAGAAAACTTACCTCACTGAATAAGTATTGACAGCACACTTAGAATGCTCCAGTGTTTGTTATCATGCTCACCAGGGTAAGTTCTGGCTATGACCCACATGAAATTAGGAAAGGCAGGTAGTTGGGGAACTTGGCTTTGCAATTTTCCTGTGTGTACAGAAGTCCATCTAGGACATTTGATTTGTTCCTCATATTTAAACAAAAAATATAAGAAGGAGGGATTTCTGCAAATACTAGAAAAATGTAAGTTACTATTATTGAGAAAAGACTGAATTTGCTGCAGACTTAAAAATAGCAATGTAAGTCCTTAAACAGGGTGCCAGATCCCTGATCAATACAATACATGCTATTCTGCTATTCACTTTGAGAGGGTGTCAAAAGATATATATATATATATATATATATATATATATATATATATATATATATATGAATGATTGTCTTCTAGAACATCAGCTTTTTTTTCCCATTTAGCAGAAAATATGCAATGTTTTACTGGAGTAAATTTACAGGACTGATTTGGACTTTCCTTGCATTAGATGTCTTCTAGCTGCCCTGAGAGCTAAGGACTTGCTATTAAAAAAGAGCAACAGCCTCACCTGGGTTAGAAATGCAGCATTTCAACACCACACCAGATCTTCTGAATGAGAACCTACATTTTAACAAGACCCCTATACCCTTCATATGCAGAGTAATGTTTGAGAAGTGCTGGACTCAGGAGTGCACTCTACTTTAACATAAATGTAGGAGAAGGAATCAATCTACACTGAAATGTGCCTTCTACAGTTGTCTTTATAGATATTCAAATTTTATATAATTCTACTTTTTTCTACAAAGTTGATTTAAACATACATTGAATGCAGAAATATAATTTAATTTCTATCCCTTACCAAAATTTTTATATAAATTGATATGAGTCCTGATTTTAGAAGAATATATGGTCATTATTATTTTTCTAAGCTTTTCTTAAATATTTCTTATTATCCCAAACCACCCTCTGGACAAGAAGACCCTTAAGTCTTGTTTTACAAAGCAACCTTTCATTTGTCCTTACATTAGTAACTTCCTGTTTCAAGTGGACACCATTTTGTTCCAGCATCCTAGAATGTAATGGCCTAATCCACATTTAGTCAATTAATATTCTTAATTAATTTATTAAATTTTCAGTGTCTAGGTCATGTTAGTCCTCATTTAAAAAAAGACAAGAGGAGGAATTTCTGCCAATAATAGAAAAAAGTATAAATTACCATAGCCAAGAGATGTCTGAATTTTGTAGTTATAATTTATAGTCACTCTTGATTAGCCAGATGCTTTTTCACTTAGTTTTGCTGGATGGCACACCACAGTATCCACTACAATTATATTCATAATTTGTGTATTTATTTATAATACTGGAATGGTTTGTACATTATTAGTGATTCAGCTTCTTACCATCAGGAATTTATTTTCTTCCTTCCTTTCTCCTCTTTCTTTCTTTCTTTCTTTTTCCTCTTCTTTCTTTCTTTCCTTCTTTTTCTTTCTTTCTTTTTCTTTCTTTCTTTCTTTCTTTCTTTTTTCTTTCTTTCTAGTACTTTGTAGTTATGCATAGTCATTGAGTTCATCCTCATAAACTCATACATACAAGGAAATTGATTTCCATTTATGGTCCTCCCTTTTTCTTCCCCTTTTCCCTTCCATCCTACCTCCCCTATTCCATTATCTTTCTTCAACTCTACTTCCTTTTGATTGTCTATTAATTTATATTTGATTGGCTCTTTATATTATCCTGTCCTTCCATCCCCTTTTCCTTTTTTTTAACTCTAGTTTCCACATATGAGAGAAAACATTTGACCTTTGACTTTCTGAGTTTGGCTTATTTCACTTAACATGATATTCTTCATTTCCATCCATTTATGGCAAATGCCATAATTTCATTCTTTTTTTGTAATGGAGTAAAACCCCATTGTGTGTGTGCACATGCATGTGTATGTGTGTATATACACATACATATGTGTGCGTATGTATCACAATTTTTTTCTGTGTGTGTGGGGGGCGGGTCCTGGGGAGTGAACCCTGAGCTATGTCCCCAGCCCTTTATATATACATATATTTTATTTAGAGACCGGGTCTCACTGAATTTCTTAGGGCCTCATTAAGTTGCTGAGGCTGGCTTTGAACTCACAGTCCTCTTGCCCCAGGCTTCCAGGCTGTGGGGATTTCAGGCATGTAACACTACACCACAATTTCTTAGTCCATTCATCTATTGTCAGGCATCTGGGTTGCTTCCATAATTTAGCTATTGTGAATTGTGCTGCTATCTGTAATATGCTTATTTTAGATATTTTGGGAAAATACCCAGAAATGTGATAGCCAGCTCAAATGGTGATTCCATCCCTCATTTTTTGAGGAATCTCCATACTACTTTCCAGAGCAGCATTACTAGTCTGCAGTTCCACCAACAATGTATGAGTGCTCTTCCCCCCACCAATCTCACCAGCATTTATTGTTCATATTTTTGATCATTGCCATTCTGACTAGATTTGCATTTCCCTCATTGCTAGATACGTTGAACATTTTTCATATATTTGTTGGACATTTGTGTTTCTTCTTTTGAGAAATTTCTCTTTCATTCTATTGCCCATTTATTGCTTGTACCCCTCAGGATTTTCATGTGTAGATTTATGTGAAGACAGGCTGTTTCTATTTTATTCTAAGACTTTGAACTTAATAATAATTAGCTTCAGTTTGCTTTTTAATTATGATACCAGTTTCTAATTTATTCTAGATATATTTTCCTAATTCATTATAGATACAAGTTTCTAGTTTATTCTAAAAATATAGAAAATATGTTGCTTTATATAAAACTACATATATTGCTTACAAATTTTACATCATTTGTCTAACATTCTAAGGAATTTATGAAAAGGTAACTTGAACATGAAACTTTTGTGTTAGACTCTGCTATTTACTAAAAGAATGGGAGTTTGTTAATAGAGCTGCTATGAATGTTGTTGACATTTTTTGGTGGATATAATTATGAATTGTTGGGTTATAGAGTTTAGGTATAATTAATTTTAGTAATTATTTTAAAATGATTGTTTTAACTATATGTTTTTAAATATAAATTGTTTTTAACAACTATATTTTGCTAAAATATATATAGTTTTAACTATATTTAATTTCATGCCAAGTGAATTTTCAAATATAAAACTTGGATGAATATTTTTGTTGAGAATTTTTGTCAATCAACAGACATGGCATGTCCTTTTAGACTAAATTTCATATATATTACTATTACTACAGGGATTTATTTTGTACCTACTTTAAGTTAATATACCTGGAAATGGTCTATAACTTTACAGAATCTTCCATGATTGTGGTTCAAAACTGGAGAAAGTAAGATGACTAGGTAATAAATTTATGTGGTTTTCTTTCACATTACATTAAAAAAATAAATATTAGTTGTCTTTAGGATTACATCAAATTGTGTCCCTGTCTTTTATGGATATATTTAAAAAAGAATCTAAGTTGTTCATGTTACTAATAGAAAAGTTTACTTTCAGAAAACAATTTCCCAATGGTTATATAGCAATGAACAAATCCATGAATTCCTGAATACTATTGCAAATTTATGACATCTGTACACGCATGCTTATCATAACTCCTTTTTGTAGGACTGCAGATTCCTTGGTCACACTGAACTTAATGTCATCCAAAGGGCTTGAGACATAGGTGGTTAAACTTGTCATTCTATGGGTTTTAGAATGTTTGTTTTTTGTAAGGCTTAGGTATTTAAAATGAATTAAAGTATATTCTGTATATTGCAGAAATGATGTGACATAATGAACATTTCTTTGTTTTTTAATATTATATATGAGTCAGGGTCTCTCTAAGTTTCTAAGGGCCTTCCTACATTACTGATATAGGCTTTGAACTTACAATTCTTTTGTCTCAGAATCCTCAAAAAGTGGAATTACAGACATGTGTCACAGTGCCTGGCCTAAGAAAATTTTCAAATATATTTATTACATATTGATATGGATTCATTTAAACTTACACTATAAAAAGCCCATATAATATTTGATTTATGTGAAAACAATTTTTAAAAATGGATATATGCCATTTATATTTATAAAATGTAAATAAATGAAAGAATTATATCATTATGATCAAATGTGACTCATAAAATCTTGGACACATATGGATATTTGATTTATTTCTTTCTATTCTTTTTTGTAGACCTGTCATGAGAGACAAGCCCCAAACAGTGAATGAGACAATAAAGAAAATTGTGTTACTTTATCTGATAATTACTTGAGGAAAAGATTGTTTTTCCTAGTGGTGGTAGAGTGTTTTTATTTTTTAAAAATACTGCATGTTCTCACTCATGCATGGAGGCTGAAAAAGTTGATCACATTGAAGTCAAAAAGAGAAACACTTTCTAGATCTATGATAAGAAAGAGAATGAGATAGACATTGACTAAGGAGTGCCCAAAAGAGTTAAGAGTGGAAAGTAACTCTTAGGTTTTATCACACAATAGGGTGATTATTGTCTATAATAATTACTTATACAATTCAAAATGACCAGAGAAGAGTTTGCAGGTTTCAAACATAGACATGATAATATTTAAGATGATGGAAATTATCCTGATTCGATTACTAAACAAAATTATACGTGTTGAAAATAATGCTGGATCCCATATCCAATTTTAAATAGTACATTCCCATTAAAATTTAAAATAAACAAATATCAACATGTCAATGCTTTTAAAAAGTAGCTACATCCCCTCAGATTTTTAAATGGTATTCCATTTCCATGAATACTTAACTTTTCTGCTTTCTCTTAGTATCTTGCCATATTGATTTACATGTTCTAAAGAGTCATGAAATGATTTAGCCTTATATGTATGATTTTCTGATAATTGTTATTTTTCAATATGTGGCTATCAATGGTTTGAAACACAGACCTAATAATTCAGTTCTTTTATTTCAGAATAAAAGAACAAACTTGCCTTGTATAAGAAATATTATATTGGTATATTGATCCAAATTTTCTCTATCAAGTTTATGCTTGGGCCTCTAAAATGGAAAACTGGTTACATCATGAAGATGAAACTTGGGACTGTTTGGATGTGAATCTTTCAGGCTTGGGTCAAATGCTTTTTCTTTAATCAAAACCTTGAAATGGAATGACTCTGAATTGATTTTAACCGTGACTTTAATTAACAACATAACTCCAGATCACTGAGTAGGAAACATTAGAATATGTTCTTACATTTTATAAATGCACTTGGATCATTTAGGACAGTTAAACTGGTGATGATAAAAAGAGACATAAAAATAAATAGTACGTAGATTTAAAGATAGTCCTAATTTAACACCAAAGATCATTCTACAAATATTGCTAAAATTTTGACACAACAAAATAGGTATTAAAAGAATTGAATAAAATCTCCCAAGGAATATATATGAGAAAGTGAAAATTAAACATAATGGCATGGGGTGTGAATATAGCTCATTTGGTAGTGTGCTTGATTTGCATGCACAAGGCCATGGTTTCAATCCCCAGCACCACAATTTTAAAAAAGCATATAATGGCCAATAATCAATAATTATAGACATTATTAAATGTCAGAAACACATACATATATTGAACTTCATCTTATTTTAAAAATAATAGCTCTAGAATATAAGTAATATGACTGCCCATATTTTATACATATAATAAGATTTTATAATAAGAGTTTAGCAAAATAGACTGCTCAAGGACACACTTGAACTCAATGGAAAATCACAGACGCAAATTCAAACAAGTGTCTTACAGAGTGTTTAATTCTCAGTGTTGGCTCAATTGATACACTGAAAATATTAGCTCTGGTATTAAGCCAGCATAAAAACAGCATTGAAATAATATATTCACATATTCACTGATGTTGTTTTCTTAATAGGGTTAGAATTCTCCACTTTTATGCAATCCTTCCAAATGAATTTTCCAAAAATTGTAGCCTTTAATGTGTTCCTGGGGCTTAATCAAAAAGAGAAAAATAAGGGCTGAAGTTGTAGCATGCTTGCCTTGCAAACATGGGGCTCTGGGTTCGATCCTCAGCACCACAAAAAAACATAAATAAAAATAAAGATATTATGTCCAACTAATAAAAGGAGAGAGAGAGTGAAAAGGAGAAAGATGAAAACTAAAGAACACACTACTCCAGAAAGCCTCAAGGTGAGATTATAATTAAGAAATATTTTCATAGTGATTCTGAATGGATAGAAAAGCTGATACACAGTGGAAGCGCAGCAATCATTGCATAATCCAAACATGACTTGGTAATAATGAGAAAATGGCACCTGGAGGGTTTCAAGTCCCACTTGAGACCTTAAGTAGGAAAAGAATGTATTGGGGTGAATCCACACATTTTCTAACAGTAATAATATAGGCTAAGATTCATGAAGCTGATAGTATTTGAAATAAAGACTTTTTCTTCAATTTCTCCTAAGATATATGCTATGTAATTACCTGCTCAAAAGTTGAAAAAAACAACAAACTGTATGATTTTAATGATATAAGAAATGCAATTTTCACTGAAGTTGGCCTTGGGATCTCTGCCAACACAATCCTTCTCTTCTACATCTCCTCCTTTCTTCAGCAGCACAGGCTCAAGACCCACTGACATGGTCATTGGTCTCTTGGCCCTAATTCACCTAGGGATGATAATAATTTTGGGTTAGATGGGTTCAAATGTTTTTGTGTCTCAGGATTTTGGGGATGACATCAAATGAAAATCAGTTATCTACTGGTACAGGGTTTTGAGGGGCTTCTCCAAGTGTGCCACCTGCTTGCTGAGTGTCTTCCAGGCCATCATCCTCAGCCCCAGAAACTCCTGCTTGGCAAGGTTCAAATGTAAATCCCCACATCAGATCCTGTGTTTCCTTGTTTTCCTGTTGGTTGTCTACATGTCCTTGAGCACTCCCTTCCCATTGTCTTCTATGGCCATCTTTAATTTAACCTCACATGGCCTTATATTTAATACTAAATCCTGCATGATTTTACCAGTTAGTTACTTTCTTAGGTATTTATTTTCTGTATTAGTTGTATCCAAGGTGTCTTTCTTATAGGGCTCATGGTGCTCTCAAGTGGGTATATTGTGGCTTTCTTGTGAAGGTATAAGTGACACTTCCATTACCTTCAAAGCACCAGCCTGTCCCCAAAAGCATCCTCTGTTCAGAGAGCCACATGGACCATCCTGTTTATGAGTATTTTATGCTCATGTACTGTTTGGACTGCTTATTTTCCTCTTCAAGAGCTATGTGGAACAATGACCCTATTTGTCATTATATTCAGATAATGGTAGCCAATGGCTGTGCCACAACCAGTCCTTTGCTGATAATCTGTACAGAGAAATGAATTATTAACTTCTTGAAATATGTCCAGAGAAGATAACAAATATTTAATTACTGATGATGGATAATTTCATCTAAAGTGTCAAGACACTGGCTTCTGAACAGTAAATCAAAGCAGAGGATACATATTCTTTGGATTAAGTGAAAACTGAGATATACAAGTTTTGTTAAATCTGAGTATTTTGAGGCATGTGAATAACACATCATACAAATGTCAATATTTTAACTTTTTGAGATAACACAAGGCACCACCATTTCCTCCTGATGTCAGCAAAGATTCTAATAATATGGGTGCCACATTTATAGCCTACATTAGACATTTATAAACATATTAAGAGTGTACATCACTTATATATAAGTGCTTTAATGAGCTGTATTTTGCCCAAAATATGTCAATATTGATTGCTGTGAATTACCCACTTTATCCATCAACTGAATATTTTTAATGATCTGCTACAAAGAAGTGAATGCAAGGCCCATTGGAGTGCAAAATTCAGGCTCTGTGCACAGTGGTCTCAGCTGTCAAAAAAAGTCACCATAAAAAACTGTGTTTAAGGCCAGGCACAGTGGAACACACCTCCAAACCCAGTGGCTCCAAAGATTTAGACAAGAGTATCACAAGCTTAAAGCCAGCCTCAACAACTTAGGGAGGTGCTAAAAACTCAGCAAGACCCTTTCTCTAAATAAAATTTTAAAAGGGCTGGGGATGTTGCTCAATTATCAAGCACCCCTGGGTTCAATCCCTGGTATCACAAAAAAAAAAAAAAAAAAAAAAAAAAGTGATGTTGTATGTACACTTGCTATGGTGGTTAACGCCTCTAATCCCACTGACTCTGGAGATGAGTCAGAAGAAACATAAATTCAAGGCCAAGCTGGATAACTTAGCCAGATCCTGTCTCGAAATAAAATTAAAAAGGACTGGGGATGTGGCTCAGTTAAGTTCCTCTGGGTTCAATCCCCACTACCAAAAATTTAAAATAAGAAAAAGACAGTCATAGGCACACCTGGTCCAGATACTGACAAAGTAGGGATGAGTCAGATCATGTGTAACATGAATAGTGATTGACAAGGTGATGACCAGGTTACAGCTGGTATGAGAGACCTAGTATTACAGAGGCTGCATCCACAACTTTTGTGTCCCTTGTGGCCATCTTAGCTCCTTACTGGGTCACTGTATTAGTGAGATAACCACTATGAAATCCAGGCTTGGGGCAACAAGATAGATCCAAATGAAAGGGGGTTCAGGCCACCACTAAGGCCACTCCAGCAGGGTCTCCTCTGATGAGAAAGGGACCCATTAAGGTAAGAAGGACCCAAAGGTAAATATACCTTCTGGTAATGGGGAATCAACAAAATTAAAGTAGATGGCAAAACAACTGCTGATTGTCTGGAAACATGGAAAGAGTTCAACAGGGACCAACACTTTTGTCAAAAGCCAAAGGTGAATATTTAGAGAACAACAAGAGCCAGGAATGATAGCACATGGTTTTAATCCCAGAATCTTGGGAAGCTGGGACTGGAGGATCATGAGTTCAAATCCAGCCTCAGCAAAAGCAAGGCACTAAGCAACTCAGATCCTGTCTCTAAATAAAACTCAGAGAGCTGGGGATGTGGCTTAGTGGTCAAGTGCCTCTGAGTTCAATATTTGGTATTAAAAACAAAACAAAAACAGTTAAATGTTCCAACACTGGGAGTGATGTAATGGTGGCTATGCCTACCTTTTGCCTCTAGGATTTTTATGGGTATGTGAACAACAAGGGTGCTCATTTTACCTACCAGCTAGAATGTTCCTGGAAGAATACCATGCCTCCCAGCAAAGATTCCAAAGCTTTATCCAAGTGGCCATCTTCTTGGGACACTTTCAAGAAACAGTTTCAAGTGAAGCACACCCCACCCCCACACCCAACCACCCTCCTCACACACCAATTAAAATAGCATCTCAGTTAATATTCACTGTACACTAGATCTCAATATGATGCTCAGTGGACCATGGCCTGCCTCTCAATGAGTCCTGCTTAACTCCCACTTGCAGAGGAAGAAACAGGCCTCACAAGGACAAAGCCTGGCTAGAAGGCAACAGCATCAGACAGGAGACCAGGTCTGTCTGGTTTCAAAACCTGTGTACAGCATTCAGATTATTATTAGTAGTATTAGCCCTTAGCCTTGTTCTCTCCAGAAATGCCCAACATGGTTAATGAGATGGAGATCACAGCACTAGTACTGCACACAGCCAGACCCTTCTATGCCACTGTGAGTTTCTTGTCTTCTTAAATGAACAAGTGTTCAGAATGAGGAAAGAAGTTTTGAGAAATCTTATTGCCCTTGACACACCAACCACATCCCAAGGTGTAATGGGTACACTTGTAATCCCATCAGCTCAGGAGATTGAGTCAGGAGAATTACAAGTTGAAGGCAGCCTCAGGAACTTAGCAAGGCCCCATCTCAAAAAAAAAAAAAAAAAAAAAAAAAACCTAAAAATTTTGGGGGGATGTAATTCAGTGGTTAAGCACTCAGGAGTGTAATTTCTAGTACCATAAAGGGGGTGGGGGGGGGACATAGCATGAACATTCTTATAAAACCACATGATACTTTTGGCATATAGTTGGCTTTTTGTTACCCTGTATATAAAACTGCAAGACTCTTTGACCCATTCAATTGCCCACCACTGAATAAAGTCATGTCAGAGCTCCCTACAACCCCATGAATATCACTGGAGCTGCCTGGATAGCAAGTCAATTAGGCTGTGGTAGAGCCTATACTACAACCAGCACCCTCCGCCCTTGCTCTCTTTTGTGGAGGGAGTAATGGGGATTGAATTTAGGGTAACTAAAACTGAGCCACATCTCTAGATCTATTTTGAATTTTGCTGGGAGCCATTAACCAAGTAGGTATGACAATTTCCTTGCCAGCGTACCCCATGTTGCTTAGTGGAAGGACTCGTGGAAATAGGACATTTTGCAGTGACATTGCATGTAAGGTGACCTTGCTCAAGGACTAGGGCGGATCTGGGTTTAGGGTGTTCCCAGTTTAGGATAATCCGGGTTTAGGGCATTCCTGGTTTAGGACTATCCGGGTTTAGGGTGGTTCCAGGTTTAAGGTTATTCCTGCTGGGAATAGGGCGTATCCTGCTGCCTGAGTTCCCCTTGAGTTCTCACGGGATTCAGACAGTATTTTTTGAGAGACAGAAGCCGAGTGGGGGTGGATTTGGGCAGAGAACGTGGATTTCCCCAGAACGTGATTGTAGACAGCTGGTGTGAGTTCGGGAATAAAGAGTTGCTGTTTGAATCTACAAGCTGTGTGGTGGCTCGTGATTTTGTGCCCAGCCAGACTGCAGCAGAATTTTATTTAGAGACAGTCGTACTGAGTTGCTTAGGGCCTTGATAAGTTCCTGAATCTGGCTTCAACTTGTGATCCTGCTGCCTCAGCCTCCAAGCTGATTGGATGACAGGCATGCACCACTTCACCCGGGTTTCCTTTGCTATGTTGCAGCCACACATAATGACATACCCTGTCCCCATCCCCACTCTCCCTTCTCCTCCTGTAACCTCTATACTTCATGGCTTCCCCCACCTGGTCTCACTGTTAATCTGCATCTTTTCTCAATGGAGGCTGATCAAGTTCTTTTCTTAGAGAAAAATCAAACAAATAAAGAAAAAAGGAAACTAACTTTTTCTAAAATTGAGCCCCCAAACAAGTTCCCATGAGCAACATTTGAAGAAATTTGAGGTAATCAGTCCCTTAAGGATGAATTAAATTTTTAAAAATTTTCTGGGTTCCTGAGGCCTGACCCTTTCTCACTTGGATTCCCTGGATGGTAGAAGTCAGGGATGCTACTAAGGGGTTAACATTTGGGGTGTACCTGATCTCTGGAATGCCAGTGACCTCTGGAGACCAAGACAACTCAGTCCCAAGCAAGCACCTCAAAGGCCCTGAATGCTCTTCTCTCTGTGCTTGCTGGGATTTCTCTGGCCTCCAGTGTCTTTATTTGTTGTTCTGGATGTATCAATCCTTCTTATATCAGCATCTTCACTCTGGTGTGGCTTTTTGGCTCCTCTTTGCTTGTTCTGCACCCATTTATCTGCCTGTCATTTATCCATTCCTCAAATTTCCCTGCCATTCTCTCTCTCTCTCTCTCTCTCTCTCTCTCTCTCTCTCTCTCTCTCTCTCTCTCTCTCTCTCTCTCTCTCTCCCCTCTCTTTCTGTGCACCTATCTGACCTGGTTTGACTCTTTCCTTACTGGGAACTCTTCGTGTCTCTGTTGCTTGGGCTGGTTTACTTAATGACCTGCTCCTTTTGTCCACTTTACACAATGTTCTTCTCTGGAAGTTTTCTAGAAAGACAACTTGGACCCTGACTGATAAAGGATACTGTGTCAATTCCAGGTAAGATCCCTGCTGTTACCTAGGCAACATTCATGCCATTCTCCAGAAGCCTGGGGGCAGTGTAGGAGAGAAGCACTGAAGATGGGGGAGGAGCCAAGTTGGCAAGCTCTCTTTGAGCCATGTGTGGTGAGAATGAGGCCAGATGGAAAAAGGTAGGTGGAAAATTCTCTCCTGGAGATTTTGATAGGTTCCTCAAGTCTACTGTTCTGAGGAGGTGGGAGGCAGGCCTAAGGTCACACCCAAACCCTGGCTTTAGATTTGGAAGGTAAACCTTTAGCTGGACAAAACCCAGGCTGGAGTGAACTGTGCCATGTTGCCAAAAGCTTAGTCTTTATCCTCAAAGCCAATGCAATAACTAGGACATGGTTTTGAAAAAAATAAATAAAGTTTTCTTGCTTTTCTAGCAAAGGAGAAACACAGGGTATTTCCAGTTCCAGAAGCTGTGATTCTGCCTATCAGCAGGAATTGGGAACTTTTAAAGAGGTGACTCAAAAGTTAAATTGCCCCTGTTCTCTATTGGAGTTGACATTCACTGGTTAATTTAGGAGATAGTTATTTCTTAGATCTTCTGGTGCTGTCCTCAAAGTCTGGATGACTTGGTTCCTATGGTGGGTGTCTGCTCAGAGACAGATCAGTCTGCCTAGGATGGGAAAGAAAGTGATATTGTTTCCCTTGAGATTCGGGAGGGGGAGAGATTAGGGAGGTGTAGAAGAGGGAAAGAGAAAGAATCATGTCCATTTTAAAAATGAGTTGCAGTAGCAGAGCTGCATCAGTGTTTTCAAACCATGAAGTTGACCACTATTACACAGTGATGAAATGATTTCACCCCATAGTGTCTTGTGGGTTTTCCAGCATACTGATAAAAACACAAGACAGGTATTAGTCTTCTCTTCTGAGGCACACATGGGAAGAAACCTCTTCCCAGTCCTATATGTGATGCATGACCAAGCCAGGTTCAAATTCCAATCTGACAATTTTGGTGCAGGGGGTGAGACAGAAGGATTGCAAGTTGGAGGCTAGCCTCATCAACTTAGCGAAGCTCTAAGAAACTCAGCAAGACCCTTTCTCTAAATGAGGTATAAAAATGGTCTGGGGATGTGGCTCAATGGTTAAGCACCTCAAAGTTAAATCCCCAGTGCCAAAAATAAAAAAAAAAATCCAGACCTGTGTGGCCCATCATTTCTCAACAGAGGAGTATCCTTCCATGGATATGTTGTGCCAGACGCATCTTAGATTTTGCTTGTTTTATTGATGTAAATAATGAAGTCAATCCTATCAAGGATTCTGGAGAATTCAGGGTGTCTGAGCCTGGAAAATAGTTTTTGTATCATATTAAAGATGTGATACGAAACACAATAGATGGTAGTGAAAAATGAAGAAAATCAATGGAAGTTTTCAAAAAGCAATACAATTGGCAAATCACTTGACAAATTTAGCATAAGATAGAGGAGGAGCTGAGGTCATTGGCAGAGCACTTGCCTAACATGAGGATTCAATCCCCAGCAGCTGAGAGAGAGAGAGAGAGAGAGAGAGAGAGAGAGAGAGAGAGAGAAGACAAAAGGTAAAATTAACAGTACTGGGAAAAAAAGTAGGACATCATAGATCTCACAGGTAATAAAAGGATGATAAAAGAATGATATAAGAAACATGTCAAAAATTTTAAAAATTTAAATGAAGTAAAACTGCCAACAATATCCTCATGCACATAGATGTGAAAAATATTTTTAAAAATCAGTAAAACTGAACCAGCAATTTCTTGCAAAAAATGCAAGATCAATTTAAGAATTAAAAGTATCATTAATACTAAGTCAGCACAAACGATTATTTATATTTCTATACTATGAAAAAATAAAATTAAATCAATAGCATTTATGATAACATACAAAATTATAAATATTTATAAAAAAATAGCAAAGTTTTTATAAGACCTGTACCAAAAACTATGGAACACTGATAAGAAAATTTTAAGATGATCTAAATAAATGCTGATGAATCAAAATATTCAATACTTCTAAAATATTCTTTCAAAGTTATGGGGGATCTTGTGCCCCAGAATCTGGGTCATGTAGAGGTTTATATATTATCAACTTCAGCCTGTAAATACCACCCAGGAAATGGGTTCAGAGGCTGTTTAAATATGTTGACATATTTTCAATCATTCCTTCCCCATCTTTTGAAATAAACTTTGAAGCAGAAAGAATTGGAGACTGTCTAAATTATTTTGCTATTTTTAAAAACAATGAATTTCCTATAAAAAAATCAAATGTGAAAAGCCAGATATGGTGATACATGCTTATAATCCCAACTACTCCTGAGGATTACAAATTTGCCAGCCCAGACAACTTAACCAGACCTTGTCTAAAAATAAAACTAAAAGAACAGAGGATGTAGCTCTGTAGTAGAGCTATTTATTGCCTAGGGTGCATGGAACCCTGGGTTCAATCCACAGATTCAACAAACAAAATTCAAACATGTTTGAGTAACGTGAAACTTATAGTCCTATCTCCTCTAGATTTTGATTTGTTTAATTTCTATCAACTATTTTGATTTTCTAATAACTACAACATCCAAAATAATTTATTAAAAATATTTTATAGACATCTATCTTACCATTTTAACTGATATCACATTTAAAAGGCATTTTTCCCTTGCTTATCTTTTTTCTTTTTGTAAGTCAAAGTGCAGGGCTTCTTTCTACACGTGGTACATACAATATCTGTCAAAATGAAGTAGAAATGCTTTCAGAGATTCATAGAATTTTGGAAATGGAAATAAGCATATAATTCATGCAGTCCAACTTCCTCATTATCTGTATGCTGAAAAGAAAAAGTAGAAATCTGAAAACTCATCTATGAGAGGCTAAGTACATACATAATGCTTTATTTTTGCCATAAAAATCAACATATGGAAAAAATCAGAGCAAGAAAAAAATGTGTATGCATTTTGAGAGCTTCCCATGATATATTCATAAACAACAGTTGCAGTATAAAATAATACAAAACAATAAAAACAGAGTGCCGAAAACCATAGCATAATGTCATTACTGCAAAAACAATTATATTCATACTTAAAATGTATATAAGTATATACAACCAACCTATAACAACCTTTATTCCATGGAAGATGAGTGTAAGAGATGGGGTTATAATTATTACTCATTATTTTAAACATTTCTGTGTTTATTTTGCAGTGAAATTAATTCAAAGAACAAAAATTTAGGAAGCAGGAAAGGGAAGAGAAGGCAAATCAAGATTAGGGAACATTAATGTCCCTTTGGAATTAAAAGAGAAAGAAATGGGTATGTTGAGCTCCCAAATTAATGGTGGCTATATGGCAGGTCAGTACTGGTAAGGAGGTACCTATGAGAAGCTGTCAGATAAATTTAGCTTCAGCTAGTGTTAGCACCCTAGGAACTTCCCGTTTTGTTTCCCACAGAAAAAACAGTGAGGCTATCTAGAAGATGTGTACTTCTTTGCCCTTTTATGAAATAAGCAAAAAGGTAAATGTCACCAGTTTGCCTTTGCTTAATATTTTTCTGTGTAATTGGGTAGCCCTCATAGAGCTTCTAAGTCCCTCTCCCATGCCCCTAAATTAGATGAATCCTTAAAGTCCTACAACTGCATAGGCTTCTTCCCCTGACCTTTTCTGTTTTCCTTCTAAATCCATTAGCTTAAGATCTGTTCAGGTGTACAATGAAATGGTCGTTTGCCAAAAATCACAATGCATAACCAACCTCCTTTCCTTTTGTAGACTTTTAAAAAAATCTCATGGATATTAGTTTTTTTAAAAGAACTTAATTTTTAAGTAGTAAGGTAGAAAATTGAATTCTGTAATTAAGCTAAATAAGATTACAGACTACACAAATGCTAACTATTAGGACCTTTTCCTATGTTACATCAAGTTAGAGAACTGATAGAATTAAGTTAGAATATTAATACTTCATAGGTCTATTCAGGTGTCTGTATGATCTAGGGATTGAAAATTGTTGATAGAAATAAAAAAAAATAGTGTTTTGTGATACATTACAATGTAATTTCAAATACCAGTGTCCATAAATAAAGCTTGTGGGCATACTCATATTCATTAATTTACATTTGTCTCTGACTGCTTTCAAACAGTAGAGTTTAAAAAGGGATTGTACAGAAACCATTGACCTATAAAGCCTGCAATATTTAGTGTCTGGCCCATTACAGAAAAATGTTGACCTCTGTTTTTTTATAACACACCATTTTGCCCCAAAAGAGGTTGAAGCATATTTAAAAGTTGCTTATTCTTCCTTTTTCCATGCTTAATTTCTTCTCTATAGAAATGGGTTGTATAAGAAGAACTTTACCAGGTTCAGAAGCTCTCTCAGATAAGCAATTTCTTTGGATTGTTTCACAAATTATCTGAATAATTACCATAACATCCCAAGGTGTCAAAACATTCAGGAACATGTTCCATTTTTTGGTAAGCTGTAAATTTTTGTTTTGCAATAGCCATGTCCATTTTGTTTTAGTCAGTTTTTCTGCTGCTGTGAATAAAGGATCTGACCAGAACAATTATAGAAGACAAGTTTATTTGAGGACTCATGGTTTCAGAGGTCTTAGTCTGTAGAAGGCCAGCTCCATTTCTCAGGGCTCAAGGTGAGGCTGAGTATCATGGCAGAAGAGGGTAGAAGAGGGAAGCAGCTCACAATATGGTAATCAGGAAGTGGTGGTGGTGGAGACTCCACTGACCAGATACAAACATATATCCCAAAGCCAGCCACACCCTGCCACTTCAATTACCACTCAGTTAATCCCTACCAGTGGATTAAGTCACTGATTGGGTTAAGACTCTCACAACTCAATCATTTCTCCTCTGAACCTTCTTGCATTGTCTCACACATGAGCTTTTGGGGGACACCTCACATCCAGACCATAGTAGAGTTATAGATAATGATCCTTTCCCAAATGTCTTTTGGTCCTTCCTCACTTTTGAAAATGTTTTCCACTTACCATAAATTATAGTTTTCTAAAAACAACTTCACTTTCAAATTATACTTAACCATTGATAACAAATATTACTACATATCATCATCAAAGGCAGTTGATAAAGATCAACATGTCAGGCAGGAATGCTAACTCTCCACTCATTGTATTCTATGACATTTTTCTCTACTTATTGGAAAAAAGTGTTTGGGACATGCATCTGTTTTCTCTCTGTAGCTTCATTCTTCCCTCCCCAACCTCTTTTCTGCACCTCACCAAAGAGAGCAACCACCTTTTTTTGACTTTGTTGGTGAGCTTAGAGTAGAACCTGAATATGGCAAACTCAGCCTATTAGACCAACTGTCCACAGAGGAGGCCCAGTCCTGTCTATTCTTCCATCATGAAATACACTTTGGTGGGATCATTTGTTCTTATCAAGAGTTAATAGAATTGACCAAGACTGAGGTCTCAAGGAACATGATTTGACCATAGTGTCTTAGCAATAAGATGTCTCTTTACAT
>NW_026694058.1:0-16690 GCF_021218885.2 Marmota monax
CCTCAACATTGTAAAAGCTATATATGCTAAGCCTCAGGCTAGCATCATTCTAAATGGAGAAAAACTGAAGGCATTCCCTCTAAAATCTGGAACAAGACAGGGATGCCCTCTCTCACCACTTCTATTCAATTTAGTTCTAGAAATACTAGCCAGAGCAATTAGACAGATGAAAGAAATTAAAGGCATAAAAATCGGAAAAGAAGAACTTAAATTATCACTATTTGTGGATGATATGATTCTATACCTAGAAGACCCAAAAGGGTCTACAAAGAAACTACTAGAACTAATAAATGAATTCAGCAAAGTGGCAGGATATAAAATCAACACGCATAAATCAAAGGCATTCCTGTATATCAGCAACAAAACTTCTGAAATGGAAATTAAAAAAAACACTCCATTCACAATATCCTCAAAAAAAATAAAATACTTGGGAATCAACCTAATAAAAGAGGTGAAAGATTTAAACAATGAAAACTATAGAACCCTAAAGAGAGAAATAGAAGAAGATCTTAGAAGATGGAAAAATATACCCTGTTCTTGGATAGGCAGAACTAACATCATCAAAATGGCGATATTACCCAAAATTCTCTACATGTTTAATGCAATGCTAATCAAAATCCCAACAGCATTTCTTGTAGAAATAGAGAAAGCAATCATGAAATTCATATGGAAAAACAAAAGACCCAGAATAGCAAAAGCAATTCTAAGCAGGAAGAGTGAATCAGGAGGTATAGCGATACCAGATTTCAAACTGTACTACAGAGCAATAGTAACAAAAACAGCATGGTACTGGTACCAAAACAGGCGGGTGGACCAATGGTACAGAATAGAGGACACAGAGACCAATCCACAAAATTACAACTTTCTTATATTTAATAAAGGGGCTAAAAGCATGCAATGGAGGAAGGATAGCATCTTCAACAAATGGTGCTGGGAAAACTGGAAATCCATATGCAACAAAATGAAGATGAACCCCTTTCTCTCACCATGCACAAAAGTTAACTCAAAATGGATCAAAGAGCTTGATATCAAACCAGAGACTCTGCATCTGATAGAAGAAAAAGTTGGCTCCGATCTACATATTGTGGGGTTGGGCTCCAAATTCCTTAATAAGACGCCCATAGCCCAAGAGTTAATAACAAGAATAAACAAATGGGACTTACTTAAAACTAAAAAGTTTTTTCTCAGCAAGAGAAACAATAAGAGAGGTAAACAGGGAGCCTACATCCTGGGAACAAATCTTTACTCCTCACACTTCAGATAGAGCCCTAATATCCAGAATATACAAATAACTCAAAAAATTAAACAATAAGATAACAAATAACCCAATCAACAAATGGGCCAAGGACCTGAACAGACACTTTTCAGAGGAGGACATACAATCAATCAACAAGCACATGAAAAAATGCTCACCATCTCTAGCAGTCAGAGAAATGCAAATCAAAACCACCCTAAGATACCATCTCACTCCAGTAAGATTGGCTGCCATTATGAAGTCAAACAATAATAAGTGCTGGCGAGGATGTGGTGAAAAGGGTACACTTATACATTGCTGGTGGGACTGCAAATTGGTGCGGCCAATTTGGAAAGCAGTATGGAGATTCCTGGGAAAGCTGGGAATGGAACCAACATTTGACCCAGCTATCGCCCTTCTCAGACTATTCCCTGAGGACCTTAAAAGAGCGTACTATAGGGATACTGCCACATCAATAATCATAGCAGCACAATTCACAATAGCTAGACTGTGGAACCAACCTAGATGCCCTTCAATAGATGAATGGATAAAAAAAATGTGGCATTTATACACAATGGAGTATTATGCAGCACTAAAAATGACAAAATCACGGAATTTGCAGGGAAACGGATGGCATTAGAGCAGATTATGCTAAGTGAAGCTAGCCAATCCTTAAAAAACAAATGCCAAATATCTTCTTTGATATAAGGAGAGCAACTAAGAACAGAGCAGGGAGGAAGAGCATGAGGAAAAGATTAACATTAAGCAGAGACGAGTGGTGGGAGGGAAAGGAAGAGAGAAGGGAAATTGTATGGAAATGGAAGGAGACACTCACTGTTACACAAAATTACATATAAGAGGTTGTGAGGGTGTTGAGAGCCACAGCCGAAGGGGCCCCAGCAAACTTCCAGCTGCCAGCAAACTTCCAGCTGCCGGCTGATGATTGGCTCACAGCGGCCCCAGCAACATCTAGCTGATTGGCTCCTCTGCAGTGATGCTCATTGGGCTGTTTCCCTGCCCTTTCAGACCACGGAGCTGCTCATTGGGGGACTTTTTTGGCTCCGCCCACGTGACCCAGCCAATCGGCCTCAAGAGCAGGAGGATTGTGGGAGGGGGAGAGAAGCTTGTGTGGGAGAGAGAGGCTTGTGGAAAGCCAGTGGTGGCAGTTGAGGCTCTGAGGGTTTTTCCTGAGAGGCTGTTTTGTTTGGCGTGTGTGGTTCTAAAAATAAAGTTAGTTTCTTTTGACAAGTGGCTCCTGATTGTGCCCAGCCAGACTGCGGCATTTGGTGGCTCGCACGGGGAGCGACTGAGGGTAAGTGAACTGCTCGCCCCTGAGGGCAGGGCGAGAGGATGGGTAGCCGTTTTAAGATTCTTCTTTTGTTATTTTGTTTCACTTTTGTTTTAAGTTGCCTGTCCCTGGAGATGTGTAAGATGGAAGAAAAACCGCTCACATCTGAGGAACAGATAGGGAGAAAGGACGGATGGACATTTCAGGAGGCTATTATAATGATTTTGTGTTGTTCCAATTTTGTTTCAATCAGTTTCAGTTTTGTTAGGCGTTATCTTGTTGGGTTGTATTATAGTAGAAATACGGGATCAGAAATTAGTAAAAAACAAACTGAAAGAGTGTTAAGTAAATTGTTAGAGGAAGGAGGCATCTCAGTAAAATCAAGAACAATCAGGGCATACGTTGATACAATACAAAAATGTAGCCCATGGCTTTTTAAGGAGGAGTTGTTAAATATATCACAATGGAACCATCATGGTGAAGATTTAAAAAGAATAGAAAAGAAAAGCCCAGGGACTCTGCCAGTTGGCACATTGCCATTGTGGACATTGGTATCTTGTTTGCTTAGTCCAAAGCCTTCAGTTCAGACAATGGTAGAGGAAGAAGAAGACATAATGATTCAAGTAAAAGAGAAGGTCTCTCAAGTTAGTCAGACAGAGGAAAAGATTCAAGTAAAAGAGAAGGCCTCTCAAGCTAGTCAGACAGAGAAAGAAAGTGTAAAACAGAAAAAGCCATCAGGGGGAAAGTTACAACTACTAACACCTTTCTATCACCAGAGGGTGTAAGTGTCCAACCAACAGCACCACCTCTACAGGAGACTGCTACTAACACCTTTCTATCACCAGAGGACGTAAGTGTCCAACTAACAAGGCCACCTCCATATGCTGGGAGGTCCCCAACCCCCGCAGTTGATAGTTGGGATCCTGAGACAAGATCTCAAATATTAACATGCCCTGTATTTGAGGCAGGAGGGCAGCGATTTTACCAAGTTTTAAATTTCAAAACAGTGAAGCAGCTAAAAGAGGCTGTAACAACCTATGGTCCTCAAGCACCCTTCACTGTAAGCATGATCGAATCCATTAACAACTTGAACATGACGCCAGCAGATTGGGCTAATATGTGTAAAGCTGTGCTAAATGGAGGACAATACCTGTTATGGAAGGTTGCCAATGAGGAATTTTGCAAGGAGATGGCTAGGCGAAATGCAGCAGCTGGTTATCCTCAGAGAAATCTAGATATGTTGTTAGGAAAGGGACCTTATGAGGATCAGCAGCAACAAATTGCATATGATCCTGGTGTATATGCACAAATTGCTGTAGATGCAATTAAGGCATGGAAGACTTTACAAGGACATGGAGGTTTACAAGGTCAATTATCTAAGGTAATACAAGGAGCTAATGAACCTTATGCTGAATTTGTAGATAGGCTTATTCAAACAGCTACCAGAGTTTTTGGGAATACAGAACAAGCAATGCCATTGCTAAAACACCTGGCTTATGAGCAAGCGAATCGTTGGTGCAAAGATATCATTAGACCATGGAAACATGAAGATTTAAACACATATATTAAATTATGTAGAGACATTAATGAACAAGAGCAAGTCGTGGCAGCTGCAGTCAAACAGACTTTAGATGCCAGAGACATTAATGAACAAGGGCAAATTGTGGCAGCTGCAGTAAAACAGGCTTTAGATGCCAGGCCAAGAACATGCTACAATTGTGAACAAACAGGACATTTTAAAAGGAATTGCCCCATTGGAGGAGGGTTTAACAAAACTAGGTATCAAAGGAGTAGAATACCAGGTATTTGCCCACGATGCCGTAGAGGGAGACATTGGGCTAATGAATGCCGTTATCAAACCACCATAGAGGGTACTCCATTATCAAAAAACGAACAAGGACCAGGTGTTTATCCACGATATCATGGAGAAAGGCATCGGGCTCCATTGCCAAAAAATGGACAGGGGGGCCCAATGCTCCGGGGCCCAAAACCACAAATATACGGAGCACTGGAGGAACCCAGCAACCCCATCAGGGTAGTGCCCAGGACACATTGTCCATCAGATCCCTCATCAGACAAACCAGAGGGAGCACAGGGTTGGACATCTGCGCCTCCGCCAGAGCAGTACTAACTCCAGAGATGGGAGTTCAAATCATTCCCACAGGGGTGAAAGGACCTCTTCCCAAAGGAACAGTAGGCTTATTATTGGGACGCAGCTCTTCTACTCTAAAAGGACTTATGATAAGTCCTGGGGTAATTGATCCTGATTATGAAGGTGAAATAAAAATTATAGCCAGTTCTCCAAAGGGTATATCAGTAATTTCACCAGGAGATAGAATAGCACAGTTACTAATAATACCCAGCCTACATGATAAATTTTCCAGTCGTACTGTAGAAAGAGGTTCCAAGGGATTAGGCTCCACAGGTGTAGATTGGGCTATGCTTTCTTTAAATTTAGATTCTCGCCCCATGCTAAAACTAAATATTCAAGGACATGAATTTAATGGGCTACTGGATACAGGTGCAGACCTTAGCATCATCTCTCGTCAAGAATGGCCAAAACATTGGCCATTACAACAAGCCACTCAAACGCTTTGAGGCCTAGGAGTGGCGACTAATCCCCATAGAAGTGCAATGGTATTAGATTGGAAGGATCCTGAAGGATGTGAAGGAACTATACAGCCATATGTATTGGATCATCTTCCCGTAAATTTATGGGGACGAGATGTCCTAGATCAATTAGGTTTGACATTAACAAATAACATCAACCAAAATGCACCCACTATTATGACTAGACAAGGTTTTAGGAAAGGAAAAAGATTAGAAAAACAAGAACAAGGTATAGCAGCACCAATACAAATAGATCAAGGAACAGACAGACATGGGTTGGATTTTCAGAAAAGGCCACTGAGACAATAAAAATTACTTGGAAATCAGAAAGACCAGTATGGGTTCCTCAGTGGCCCCTGACTAAAGAAAAGATACAAGCAGCCCATGACCTGGTCAAACAACAATTAGCAGAAGGACATATACAACCTTCTGTATCTCCCCATAATACTCCCATTTTTGTCATCAAAAAGAAATCTGGTAAATGGAGATTATTGCAAGATTTAAGAGCCATTAATAATGAGATGGTTATTATGGGACCTGCTCAATCAGGGATTCCTCAGTTGTCTGCTTTGCCAAAAACCTTGTATGTTTTAGTTATAGATATTAAAGATTGTTTTTTTTCAATTCCAATTCATCCTGAGGATAGTCCACATTTTGCATTTACTATCCCTGCACTGAATCATGAAGGTCCTGATCAGAGATATGAATGGAAAGTACTCCCTCAAGGGATGGCTAACAGCCCAACTATGTGTCAAATTTATGTTAACAAAGTAATCCAGCCACTTAGAAATCAAAATCCTGAACTACAAATATTTCACTATATGGATGATGTATTATTAGCACACAAAGATAAAAACACATTGCTAGAATGTTATGCCACACTTACAAACTTATTAAAAATTATAATCTAGAGATAGCAATAGATAAAGTACAATTAAATTTTTCAATTAATTATTTAGGAGTTCTATTATCCTCAACCATGGTCCGTCCACCAAAAATTCAAATACGAGTAGATCAACTCAAATCACTTAATGACTTTCAAAAGTTATTAGGAGACATAAATTGGATAAGGCCTTATTTAGGTATACCAACAGGAGAGTTGGGACCTTTATTTGATATCCTAAAAGGTCCATCAGATCCAAATTCACCCCGAATGTTAATGCCTGAAGCAAGAAAGGCATTAAAAATCATTGAAACATATATGGAAAATATGCATTTGGATAGAATTGATATAAGTTTGCCTTTATTATTTATTGTACTACCAAGAAAAAATATTCCTACAGGAGTATTTTGGCAAGAAGGTCCATTATTATGGATACATTTATCTTATTCTCCTAACACTATTCTTACTAGGTATCCTGAGGCTGTAGGACAATTAATACTCAAAGGAATAAAAGCAGCAAAGGGAGTGTTTGGAATTTCTCCCAATAAAATTATTACTCCATATACTATGAATCAAATTGATGAGTTAGCTAATGAGTTAAATACTTGGGCAATAATCATGTGCAAATCTAATGTTTCATTTGATAACCACTTACCATCTAATCCTTTATTGTCTTTTTGGTCATTGCATCCTGTAATTTTTCCAAAAATGACAAGAAAAACACCTATCATGAATGCTCCAAATATATTCACTGATGGGTCAAATAATGGTACAGCAGCAGTAGTTACCCCTGATCAAACTTTTACATTTTTAGTACCCAAACAATCAGCTCAAAAGGTAGAGCTTAATGCAGTTTTACAAGCTTTTGTGATGTTTAAAGATTCTGTATTTAATTTATTTTCTGATAGTCAGTATGTAGTTAATGCTATAGTATCTCTTGAAGATGCTGGTAGGATTTCCCCTTCTTCTACTGTTTTCTCTTTGCTTTCCACTATACAAAGTCTAATCTGGGACAGAAAAGATCCATTCTTTATAGGACATATCAGGGCACATACAGGATTGCCTGGAGCCCTTAGTTTGGGCAATGATTTAGCAGATAAAACTACACATGACATACATATTTTTTCTACACTAGAAGAAGCTATAAATTTTCATAAAAAGTTCCATGTCAATGCTAATACTTTACAAAAGTGTTTTAAAATAACTAAGGAACAAGCTAGACAAATAATAAAACAATGTCAAAATTGTGTGACCTTTTTACCACAAGTTAATCTTGGAGTCAATCCTAGAGGATTGATACCTAACCATATTTGGCAGATGGACGTCACACACTTGCCAGAATTTGGAAAATTAAAATATTTGCATGTTACAGTTGATACTTCTTCTGGATTTTTGATGGGCTCCCTTCATGCCGGAGAAAAAACTAAAGATGTTATAGCTCATTGCTTACAAAATTTTGCCACTGTGGGTGTTCCAAAACAGTTAAAAACAGATAATGCCCCTGGTTATACTTCTACCTCTTTTAAACAATTTTGCTCAACATTTGGCATTACTCATATAACAGGAATCCCATACAATCCACAGGGACAAGGCATAGTTGAAAGAGCTCATCAAACTATTAAAATGTACTTATTAAAGCACAAAGAAGGAATTGGGAAGGGGTATATATTCCCCAAAGATAAACTTAAAATAACCCTTTTTACTCTAAACTTTTTAAATTTGGATTCATCAGGACTTAGTGCTGCAGAAAGGCATATGTGTCCAAAAAATGTGCATAAGCCCAAGGTACTTTGGAAGGATATTCTAACAGGACAATGGAAAGGTCCTGACCCAGTAATTGTCTGGAGTCAGGGGTCTGTTTGTGTGTTTCCACAGGGAGAACAGCAGCCAATTTGGATTCCAGAGAGATTAACCAAGGTCCTGACCTAGTGATTGTCTGGAGTCGGGGGTCTGTTTATGTGTTTCCACAGGGAGAACAGCAGCCGATTTGGATTCCAGAAAGATTAACTAAAGCGATTTCTACAGACCAAAAAGAAGATGATTTGGCTCAAATCCATAACAACTGATATCCAAAACTCCAGTTTGGCTATTCTTACATCTGCAACAGAACCAGGATGCTTTTTTCAATATCTATTTTATTATTGCCCTTTGCCATATCATGAAGTTCTATTTTGTTTTTTGAGCTCATACAGACCTAGGTTAATGTTTTGCTGATCAGTTCTATTTTTTGACTATAGAGTTTTTAAACATTGCAATGGAGATTTCACCTGTAAAAAGTTATAAGGCCTTTACTATAATGTTATGTGTTGTATGTATTATATTATGTGTGCACACTTGTGTTTTGTGTTATATGTTTCAATGTATGTATGTCCATATATCATATATGATGAGCGCTCATGATAAAATGGATCCAAATATTTTTTTTTCACGTGATTTATATGGTTTAATTTAAATTGGGTAAACAACTGTTGAGGATTGTTTTAATATGTAAACAAAAAAGAAGGTTAACAGATCTGTTTGTTTACTTTCACCTTTCCTTTTCATTATATTTAATAATTCTCTTAAAGATAATGTAAATTGTTAAGAAAATTGTTTTCTTTTAGTGCCTTCTGTAATGTTACATAATTTTTTCTTTAGCCATTATTGCCAGAATTCCTATCTTCATCCCAGTGCCGGTGAAGACAATGTAAATTGTTAAGAAAATTGTTTTCTTTTAGTGCCTTCTGTAATGTTACATAATTTTTTCTTTAGCCATTATTGCCAGAATTCCTATCTTCATCCCAGTGCCGGTGAAGACAATGTAAATTGTTAAGAAAATTGTTTTCTTTTAGTGCCTTCTGTAATGTTACATAATTTTTTCTTTAGCCATTATTGCCAGAATTTCTATCTTCATCCCAGTGCTGGTGAAGTCAAAGATAAAACCAATCTACAGCTTCTACAATAGCCATCACTGAACTGCTTGCATAACTTGCCTGGACACATTGTGAGCTCACCTGTATGCATTGTGAACTATCTGTTGGTGCAGCGACTTGTGGTATTGTTGGGGTATTTTTGCTGATGATGTCATTGGTGGTACAATTTTTCCAAAAGGAGCGGTCAGTTGGCTTGGTGTATCTTCCTCCCTTCTGCTTGTCATGATCGTCCAGCTAAAATTTGGGGGCCAACAGAGGTGAGGCAAAGAACCTCACCCCCCCGCTGGTACAAAGACCTCTCCACAGGTGTGGCTGTATACTGGACCGGTAGTCAGTGATGGGTAAGATCTAATTGCAATGGTACCAACCTAAGGACCATATGTACTATTGGACAACCTAAGGCAGGCACGGTCCCTAAGCCACATGCTTGTTGTTTAAACAGAGAGGGGGAGATGTTGAGAGCCACAGCCGAAGGGGCCCCAGCAAACTTCCAGCTGCCAGCAAACTTCCAGCTGCCGGCTGATGATTGGCTCACAGCAGCCCCAGCAACATCTAGCTGATTGGCTCCTCTGCGGTGATGCTCATTGGGCTGTTTCCCTGCCCTTTCAGACCACGGAGCTGCTCATTGGGGGACTTTTTTGGCTCCGCCCACGTGACCCAGCCAATCGGCCTCAAGAGCAGGAGGATTGTGGGAGGTGGAGAGAAGCTTGTGTGGGAGAGAGAGGCTTGTGGAAAGCCAGTGGTGGCAGTTGAGGCTCTGAGGGTTTTTCCTGAGAGGCTGTTTTGTTTGGCGTGTGTGGTTCTAAAAATAAAGTTAGTTTCTTTTGACAAGTGGCTCCTGATTGTGCCCAGCCAGACTGCGGCATGAGGGGAAAGGGGGGGGAACAAGGGAGAGAATTGAACAACAGTAGATGGGGTAGAGAGGGAAGATGGGAGGGGAGGGGAGGGGGATAGTAGAGGATAGGAAAGGTAGCAGCATACAATTGTCACTAATATGGCATTATGTAAAAATGTGGATGTATAACCGATGTGATTCTGAACTTTGTATTTGGGGTAAAAATGGGAGTTCATAACCCACTTGAATCAAATGTATGAAAGATGATACGTCATGAGCTTTGTAATGTTTTGAACAACCAATAAAAAAAATGCAAAGCAAAGAAGAGAACTGCACTGACAAAGTGAGATTATTTGCAGAGGCCTAGAAGGTGGACTAAACAGAAACATGAGCTCTTTCTATGCACAAAGGTAAGGTGAGAAGAAAAAGGCAGCAGGTTAGAGACAGTTTCTCTCATGTATTGTAAGAAATAGGACCAAAGAAAAGGAGTCAGAGGAAAACTTTTTGTGTGTTTGGATTCAAAATGTGTTACTTTGTGGAGCTAGCTTAATCCAGAGTCAATGTGCCTTAAAACTGGTTGAGGGAACAGCTTTCAGCCTAATGAGGCAAGGAATATGAGTGGGTGTAGATGTTCCCACCTCCAACAACCTCCTTCCATCTGACCCAGAGATACTATGTGTTGTCCTGAACTTCCAACGAGGCTGCACACACCTTTGAGGCATTCTCCCTAACACATTTGTCCAATTTGTTTTTGGTCAAAGGAAGCAAGTTCCTTTTATTTTTGATGACTTTATAAGCAAGCAGACATTTTCTAGGGGTAGAGGAGCCTCTGGCAGAGGGAAAGAGAAATTAGAAATGTAGATGTATGCAGAGAATGCCATGCAATCAAAAGGCAAAAATTAAGAGAAAAAAGAAAGCATTTAGTTCAACTTGCCAAAGTAAATGCCTCTTCATGGTCATCAAAGAGATGTCACAGAAAGGGGGTCCTGAGGAGGTGTCCAAAGGGAGGTAGACTTCAACTCAAGCCACAAGGGTCTTTGATGTCATTGTAGAAAGGAATTTAAGGATGAGTCAAAGTGAGGCATGGGTTGTTTGAGTACACACTCTGAGAGACAGGCTAGAATACAGTCGATAGAAACGCGATGGCTTCATGTTTACAGGTTTGGCATGTTTACATATGTAAAAATCTATAGTATTGAGACGTGATCTAGGAGGGTAGTTTTCATTCCCCTTCGTGTTGGTTTCTTGAAATGCCAATCATAACCTACTCGGGGGTTTCTTCTTCATTTTTGGTGAAAAACCTATTTATTTCCCATCTAGGAATTTAATCATTCTTTTTGTGAATTTAAATAGTACTTCATTTGTGAAACATTGAGGGTTTCATCAGGAATGTAACATATGGGTGAAGTAATCAGATCCTAAAAATATAAAATCCTAGAAAACTATTTGTTGAGCAAAAGCATTCTCAGGCCTGTTTTTTCTTTAGGCCCAGGTCGGGAAAGAGGTTGTTTATGGAACCATAGATATGGTCTAATAATTGATCTAGTAGTATTTGTTATCTAAGAATATATTAGTGGAATTTTAATCTGGACTTTAAGTCCTGTGAAAGTGGAATTTAAATCTGGGTTTTTAAATCATGACCATTCCTGTTTGTCCCACATATCTTCTTTCTACCTATCCTTATGTCTTCTACCTCAGGATGATATCTGGATTATAGCACCTATGTGAAGAGCAGGCTGGGCACTGCCCTAAGCTACTCCATGTTGTCTATTCTGAGTTACTCCATTTTTCAAAGCAGCAGTTTGCTGTGAGCTACTCCAAGAAGTGAAGACAGTACTCCAAGTGTGAAGGTAGAATGATTTGTCTGGGCAAATAGATAACCACTAAATATTGGCCACGAAGAACTTATTTAAAAGAATAACCACCAGCTGTATAGCATAATTTTAAGACACAAACTGATACATAATTGTGGAAATAAAAAATTTACCATCTGTGAACTTAACCGAATTAAATCAGAAGCATATAGACACATGGACATATCAAACCCATATCAGAAAAACTAGGTCAGTGAACTTAGCAAAAACATGAGCCCACAGAATGAGATAAACCCTCACCTGAGATCCATGAATGGAGGAGCACCATAAGACTGGGTATGGTGGCACATACCAACCTGTCATCAGACCACTCAGTAAACTTGTCATGAGGTTAACTGTTGAAAAACTACCAATTGTCCATAGCTTGATCTCTTTGCTTGATACAGCCACTTTGAAACTGCCTACCATCCAGTCCCTGGCCTAGAGTAGTAGGTTAGCAACCTCATAGCTCTGTGCCCTGAACAAGTCTCTTGACTAGTTGGTAATTTTACCTGACCACATTCTGTGACTCTTTTGTATTTGTGTCTGCTTTCTGTCTTTGCTCTTGGTAGGTCTCTTGAAATACGATGGCCACCTTAATCCTTTCTTAGACTTTCTGTAACCTATATATCATTGCATAAAATATGACATGTGGCTTAAGTATTATAGACACAATTAAGATGGAAATGGAATAAAAGAATTTGTGATTGCCTTGGTCATGACATCAAGTGAACAGTGAGTAATTTTTACTGAATTAAAGCAGATGAGGACTGGGGAGATAAGTCCATGGTAGAGTACTTGCCTAGCATATGCAAGATTCTACATTCAATCTCCAGTACTGAAAAAATAAAAATATAAAAAGATGTAAATGATGTACTTGCCAGGCATAGCAATACCCAGTGACTTGGGAAGCTGAAGCAAGAAGATTGAAAATTCAAGGCCACCCACATCGAAAAATAAAAGAGGACTAGAGATGTTGTTCAGTGGTGAAGCACCCCTGGGCTCAATCTCCAGTAACAAAGAAAAAATAAAAATAAAATGACATACCTTGTGAGTTTATTGTTATTTAATTAATTCTGACATTGTGTCTGGTCTATGTTAATTAAGGGCATAGGAGGGATCCAACATGGCGGCAAGTGGGGAGGCAGCGCTTTCAGTACCTCCTCAACAACGGGGTCAGAGAGACGCATGGATACGCTTAGATTCGACCTGCTAAGAAACTCCTAGCAAAATTCCACTAAAGAGAGACCGCCCAGGAATTGGAAGGATTTTTGGAGGTGACAGTTTGCCCTAGAAGAGTGAATCTCCGCCACGCAGCGCAGAGGTCCAGACCCGCCAGCCGCTGCCCGCGCGACTCGGCAACTGTCGGCTGCCTGCACGCGGCCCCCGCATCAGGGTGGATAGCCTCCGAGGCGCAGCACAGCAGGAGCGGTGCAGGGACTCTAGGAAGAGGTCTCTCGCCAAGCCTTCATGAAATAGCGAACCGGGAGCTGAAACCAACCAGAGACAGACCAGTCCCACCCCTCCCTTCGGACACTCCGGCAAGGAGCCTGGGGCCCGCCATAGCAGAGAGGTGACATCACCAGAGTTCCACCGACAGAATTCCTTCCCAGCGGAATCCACGTTAGCAGGTGTGTGACTCCCACCCCCTCCAGATACAAGCAGCTAGGAAACCTCGGGAATCTCTCCGGGGGCATGTCTGTAGGGAAGCAGAGGGGATTCCAGATCCCCACCTCCCCTTAACACCAGCGGCGACACCCAAGATCTTAGCCGCCAGTTTCTGGGGGCATGCCCACCAAAGGGGTCCGGAAAAATTAAACTGTTGGTTCCCAGATCACCCCACCACAGCACTGGGGCTTAGATGAATGACAGAGAGGGTGTTCATCGTTTGGGATATAGGACACGGGGTGGGGCTGCAAGTGTAATCAGATCCTTGGGAAACCGCCTCCGGTGAGCAGGACCTGGTTGGCTGGCTGGGAGGAGGAACAGGGGGAGGGGCTGGATAAGTGAAAGGGCTCTGGACTAACAGGATTGAGAGACTCCCAGGAGCCACCTTACAGGGATCTCTGTCAGCACATAGAGGGCAGAAGCTCGGCTTGGAGGGCACAGCTCCACCTATTGGAAGAGAAGAAAATGGGATTCAGCCATAGAACAGGGGATGCCAGCATGGCAGAGATCTGATGTCATCAGAGAGCGGCTGAGGAGAGAACTTAATCGGTGCCAGCGGCGACGGAAACAGTTGGTCTCCTGGTAGGGAGGGTGAGTCACAGATACCCGAGTCTCTCTCGTTTTGTCGTCGAGCCAGAGGGGAGGAGCGGGGCCGCCACCCGCACCCGCAAGGTAGGCAGACCTGCGACCAAACTGCAGATCAGGCCCAGCGGCCTGCCAGCGTGGTACACACTTCACCCCAACTGGAGTAGGGGCAGAGCAGAGCCTTCGCCTGCACCCAGATCAGGCCCAGCGGCCTGCCTGTGTGGTGGTCAAGTGACCCCAATTGGAGTGGGGGCGGAGCTGAACTGCCACCCGTGCCCGCAAGGTGGGCAGACCGGCAACCAACCTGCAGATCAGGCCCAGCGGTCCCCGGGTGTGGTAGGAGGGGCAGGGCAGAGCCTTCGCCCCCACCTGCAAGGTAGGCAGACCTGCGACAGAACGGCAGATCAGGCCCAGGGGTCCGCGGGCGTGGTAGACACCTCATACCAATTGGAGGAGGGGCAGAGCAGAGCCCCCGCCCGCACCTGCAAGGGAGACTTTTCAACTATACAAGAGCAATATCAATATATAGGGGGGGGGGGAAATTTCAAAAACACAACAGTTTCACCAAGAAGAAAGAAACGCAAGCAGTATGAAAAGACAAGGAAAGAAAGGACTACAAGCAATTCAGGTCAACTCAACTTTAGAAGAGGTAACAGCTGCAGCAGATGGAATGTCACATAAAGAATTCAGGATATATATGCTTCAGATGATCTGGAGTATCAAGGAAGACATTAGACAGCAAAATCAGACAATGAAAGATCACTTCGACAATGAATTACACAAACAAATCCAGGAAGCAAAGGATCAACTATACAGGGAGATAGAGGTTATAAAAAACAAACAAACAGAAATCCTAGAAATGCAGGAAGCAATAAACCAACTTAAAAACTCAATTGAGAATACTACCAGCAGAGTAGAACACTTAGAAGATAGAACATCAGACAATGAAGACAAAGTATTTCAACTTGAAAAGAACATAGACAGCTCAGCAAGACTGTTAAGAAACCATGAGCAGAACATCCAAGAAATATGGGATAACATTAAGAGACCAAACTTAAGAGTCATTGGGATACAGGAAGGTATAGAACTCCATACCAAAGGAATGAGCAATTTATTTAATGAAATAATACGAGAAAACTTTCCAGAGTTGAAGAATGAGACAGAATCCCAAATTCTAGAAGCCTACAGGACGCCGAATGTGCAAAATTATAAGAGATCCACACCTAGACATATTATAATGAAGATGCCCAACATACAGAATAAGGAGAGAATTTTAAAAGCTACAAGAGAAAGGAAGCAGATTACATTTAGGGGTAAGCCAATCAGGATAACAGCTGATCTTTCAACACAGACTCTGAAAGCTAGAAGATCCTGGAATAACATATTTCAAACACTGAAAGAAAATGGGTTCCAACCAAGAATTGTGTATCCAGCGAAATTAAGCTTCAGGATGGAAGATGAAATTAAAACCTTCCACGACAAACAAAAGTTAAAAGAATATGCAGCTAGAAAACCATCTCTTCAAAACATCCTCGGCAAAACATTACAGGAAGAGGAAATGGAAAATAACAATGAAAACCAACAGTGGGAGGTAGGACAGTAAAGGGGGGGGGAATAATCAAAGAGGAAAACAAACCATGTTTAGTAACATAAATAAACAAATATGGCTGGAACAACAACCCATATCTCAATAATAACCCTAAATGTTAATGGCTTAAACTCACCAATTAAGAGACACAGGCTAGTAGAATGGATCACAAAACAAGACCCAACAATATGCTGCCTACAGGAGACACATTTGATAGGAAAAGACATACATAGGCTGAAGGTGAAAGGTTGGGAAAAATCATATCACTCATATGGACTTCGGAAACAAGCAGGAGTGTCCATACTCATATCAAATAAAATAGATTTCAAGCCAAAGTTAATCAAAAGGGATAAAGAGGGACACTACATACTGCTTAAGGGAACCATACACCAACAAGACATAACAATCATAAATATATATGCCCCAAACAATGGTGCAGCTATGTTCATCAAACAAACTCTTCTCAAGTTCAAGAGTCTAATAGACCACCATACAATAATCATGGGAGACTTCAACACACCTCTCTCGCCACTGGACAGATCTTCCAAACAAAAGTTGAATAAGGAAACTATAGAACTCAATAATACAATTAATAACCTAGACTTAATTGACATATATAGAATATACCACCCAACATCAAGCAGTTACACTTTTTTCTCAGCAGCACATGGATCCTTCTCAAAAATAGATCATATATTATGTCACAGGGCAACTCTTAGACAATATAAAGGAGTAGAGATAATACCATGCATCCTATCTGATCATAATGGAATGAAACTCAAAATCAACGATAAAAGAAGGAAGGAAAAAGCATACATCACTTGGAGAATGAACAATAGGTTACTGAATGATCAATGGGTTATAGAAGACATCAAGGAGGAAATTAAAAAATTCTTAGAGATTAATGAAAACACAGACACAACATATCGGAATCTATGAAACACATTGAAAGCAGTTCTAAGAGGAAAATTCATTGCTTGGAGTTCATTCCTTAAAAAAAGGAAAAACCAACAAATAAATGATCTCATACTTCATCTCAAAATCCTTGAAAAAGAAGAGCAAAACAACAGCAAAAGAAGTAGAAGGCAAGAAATAATTAAAATCAGAGCTGAAATTAATGAAATCGAAACAAAAGAAACAATTGAAAAAATTGACAAAACTAAAAGTTGGTTCTTTGAAAAAATAAACAAAATCGACAGACCCTTAGCCATGCTAGCGAAGAGAAGAAGAGAGA
>NW_026694059.1:0-20701 GCF_021218885.2 Marmota monax
AAATATGGTGCAGGTAATAGCCTAAAGAGTTGAATGTTTTAAGGAAAGACATCTTTAAGTTCTTTCTCTGCAGGCCTATAATTTTAATGTCTATAGAAAGATGACAAACATGCCCCTGGAAAACACAGAACTGTGGCTTTCCCAGTGTAACATGTCAGCTGTCTCTTAATTTTACTTTTTTTTCTTTGGTGGATAACACCAATCCTGAGAGAGCTGGTCTCCAAACGTTTTTATGGTCATATTTGGAAAGGCATCTCAATTGGAATCATGTACCAATCACAGTTGCTATTATTCTGATTATATGATAAAATTAGTTCAGTCCCATTAAACAATTTACAATGCCTCAACTTTGGGATGAGGGATTTCAGGCACCTCCCATGGTTCCACTATGGCTCTGAGGGTCCTCCCTCTATCATGTGTGATAGGGTCCTCTTCCCTGGCTTGTTCCCACATGAAACACCTGGTTTCTGGTAGTGTTTTTGTCTATATGCCACCATTTTCAAACTGGCATTTTTGTGATTCAGGCTCTGTAAAATATTAAAATTAATCTAAAATTTTAAAAGAAGAAGATGAGCTGAAGGCCACAGGCTGAGGAGATCACAGGAAGATTGAACATTGAGCTGAGTCAGAGCCCATGCTGGAAGGCCAAACTAAGGAAGCTGTGATGAGCCCTCATACTCACTAATGGAGGTAGAGGGGATAGCTGCCCTTTCTCTGAGAGAAACCATGTAATATTAGCTTGGGCTTGTCTGTACTATATATAAAGTTATATATAGTGTAAAAAAACAAAATGGAGGCTTATGATGGAGAATTAAAAGAAAGTGCAATCAGTTTAAGCAGGTCAATGATATTCCAGGTGTTGAAATCAGAGGATACTGCTTTATCACAACCATTGTCAGTATGTAAAGGGATAATAAAAGTATCATAAAAACTAAAAGAGTGTATTTCAGAGAGATTTGGAAACTTGAGCTAAATGGAAATAAAATAAAACTGTAACCTGTACAGGTAATATTCCACATGGTTGATTTTGTGGTAGTTTGAAAGATGCATTAAAAAATATAAGAAATGCCAAAGCATAAGACCTCCAAAGCCATGTGCAAGAGAAATATAAAATAGTAGAAGGGCATAAATAGTTGAGCAAGCATATATGTGATAAGGCAAGGCTCATTTGGGGAGGAGGAAGCCCTGGGCTTCATGTGCCATGGAAAAGTTTATCCTCTAGACCAGTCCCCATCCTGGCCCAGCCACACCTCTGCCTTTGCTAAAGTTGGTTGTGCCCTATTTCTTTACATGTCGCCCATTGATCACCAAGATACCATCTGGAATTGTCTCCTATATGTACACTTATTGTCTAGGAGTATTGGAGTATTGTGGGGTGAGTTGTGGCAGAGGGGTTGGCTTGTATTCCGCCCCCAGCTTTGTGGAGTTTTCTTTTGTTTGGAGCCACAGAGAGCTCTTTGGAGAGCTACAGAAGTACATACACACACCCTGGTTTTCCTGTCGACTTGACCCACACTATTGAGCAGGTGAATCTAATCTCTTTGTCTATGCTTCCCTGATTTTTAATAGAAAAGTGATTCCATTCCTAATTGTGAGCATTAGAGTCAATTACCCTGATACCTGGACTTTTGCTCCAATCAGTGAAACAAAAATCTCTGGGGAGTACTCTCAAGCATTGGATTTATTAAGCTTGCAGGGAGGTTCCTAGATGTTATGATTAGTATAAAATAAATGTTAATGGACCAAGGTCTTGAGTACATATCATATATTTGTATTCTGGCTTTTATATATTTTTAAGGCTTGAATAGATTTCTTTTCCTTTGGTACTGGGATTGAACTCAGGGGCTCATAACCACTGAGTCACATCCCCAGTCTTATTTTGTATTTTTATTTACAGACAGTCTCTCACTGAGTTGCTTAGCACCTCAGTTTTGCTGGGGTTGGCTTTGAACTCACAATCTTTCTGCCTCAGCCTCCTAATCTGCTGGTATTGCAGACACGTGCCACCTCACTCAGCTTGAATAGATCTTTAATTTCTCCCAACTTTTATTTATTTATCTTCAAGATGGGGATGATGCCACTTGCTTCTCAAGACTGTGATGAGAATTAAATGAAGTCATAAATAGTTGGCACTTGTTGCCTTGTGAGTGCTCCATAAGCCAGGGGGATGACAGGCCTTTGTATTTTTACAAAGACAAAAAGTGGGCACCCAGCTTTTTGTCTGTTGGCAAAGCCTTGAACAACTTAGCAGAAACCTATTTAAAAATATATATAAAAGGACTGGTGAAGGAAATGTTGCTCAATGGTGAAGCATGCTGAATTTCAGTCACAGGTGCCAAAAATGTCATTTATATTAGGACATTATATTAATTTATTAGTATATTCATTTGTGACATATACATGTATGGGCATAACATCATTGATCAGTCTCATTTCTCAGTGCCTGAATTATCTCTCTTATCCTCTCTTCCATCAATCTAAACTCAACAATTCTCTCTCCAATTTTTTCGAGATCCACTTCTTTTTTCATTCCATTTTTCTTTTTACCTTTCACATATCAGAGAATGCACTTGACAATTGACTTTCTGCATTTGATTTATTTAATTTAATTTGATGTGCTCCAGGTTCCTGCATTTCCCACAAATGATATAATTCCACTCTTGTTTATGGCTGAGTAGAATGAGTAAACTTGTGAAAAGATGTGTAGATGCTATTTTCTGGGTATGTCACCTGCCAGCACACAGAACCTTGAGTTTCCAAGCTCAGTCTGTCATTGTATGAGCCAGGGAATGAAGATACAGGAAGAATGAGGTCTCATGTGAACCATTTGAGGTCTTCCGATCTGTGGCTCTTACTGCTTGTACATGCACCAAACAGCCTGGTAACTTCCAGAGTGTTCTTTATTGTCTGCATTGATGACTAACCTGTTTCAGGGGTCTGTTTTCAGTACAGTTTTGTTCTCAAGAGAAGGGAATCAATGTGAAGGTAAAATCTCCTGATTCTCCAGGTGTCAGATATAGGATTTGGTTCCTTCCCACAATTCTTTCCCTTTTGTCCATTCATGAAACTGCCTTTACCAGCTTTACATTAGTCCTCTATTCATGTGGCACCTTTGTATTCATCCTGGCCCTGAGCTCTGGTTGGGGCAGAGAATCTAGAGTCAGAGCAGACCTGGTCCCACTGGCCAGGTGAACTTAATTATTATTATTATTATTTTTACTTTTCAGGGATTCATGTTCCCAAGTTTTGAAATGAGATTGACAGCTAGTAGTGGTAACATTGAATGACATCAGGAGCCATTGATGACCATGTACTGGACTATTGTTTTTGAGACTTTTATCCCTGCCCTCTTCACTGGCAATAAGAACTCCATGAGCAGAAGCCATGTTTACACTCATGTTGCAGGACAAAGATGCTCAGCTGTGTCGAGTTAACTTGATTTAGGTCACACAGCTAGAAAATGGCAGCTTCATTGTAGCTGTGGGAACAGAGGGGAAGAAATGCACAAATGAGCATGGTAAAGCATTGGCACATAATGATCAGGTTATAGAGCAGTAAAAGGAGGTACAGGTGCAATGGAAGGCCTGGCTCAAACCAGGGTATAGGCAAGGACTGAGGAGGAGAGAGCAGAGTCCAGAGTACAGGGGAGAAGCAGGCTTCACTCCTACCATAAAGAGGTAGCTCAGAGAGTAACACCACAGGAGGCCTGGGCCTGCCTTGCACGCATGGGGCCAAGTGGGTGGTTCCCAAATTTGACATGTAGAAATGCAGAATATGAGGATTGGGCTTGGCAGAAGCCCCAAGCTCCTTTCTGTTGTATGTGCATGTACATAGGCACATACAGAGAGAGATGCCCAGAGAGTTGATAACCTGTGTAAAAATCAGAGAAGTGTTCATAATGGAGGAACAATTGAAAAGACAGTATTATCATTTGAAATATACTTTAGTCTGATTGGACTGCTCTAAGGGAGTTCTAGAAACTACATACTTTACAAGCAAAAACGAATTTTATTTGTGGACTTCTGAAAGCTCAGATTTCTAAGATCAACTTCCCAACAGATTTATTGACTATTGAGATCCTGCTTTTTCATAGAAAGCTGTAATATGAAGGTTTGTGTCCCTTTGAGTATCTTGGTTGAACTCCTCTCCAATAAGGTGATGGTATTAGAAGGTGAGTCTTTGGAGAGGTGTTGAGTTTCTGAGGCTGAAGACTTCATCAGTGGAATTAATGCTCTAATGAACAGGTGCTACAGGCTAGCTGGTTTCTTCCACATTATGACATAGCCAGAAGCTTCTACCCATTATAAATGTCCTCACCGAGCATTGAATAGCCTTGTGCCTTGATCTTATACAAGATCAATAATCAAAAAGATCTTTTCAGCTCTCTTTTAATAAAGGACAATAATCCCATTCCATAGCTCTACCCACATGACTGAATAACCTTCAAGACCCAACCTTTTTCTGCCTAGGCTTATGATAAACTACCACAATATTACAATACATATTCACACAGGGTCTAGGACTGGTCATTTTGCCCCAAGTGTGTATAGCCAAGCTTCTGAAATCTGGACCTGGAAATAACTGTCAAGTCCTCCATGTGTTCCTGGCATTAGACTTTCAAAGAATTCTTCAGTGCATATTAATAGTCATATCTGTGTATTCACCAGGCTGCTCACTCAAGATAAGAAGTGGCCCCTCCCATTATAAACTCCAGTCTAATGGAGAAAGCATAAAACCCATGTTGTCCCTTGCTGCACTGACACTAAACATTGTGTATGAATCCTGGGATCCTTTATGGGTAATTACTGATCAGTAAATATTACATTGCGACAAGCATGTGGTAAAAAATGTAGGTAAAATATTGTTCACATTGGAGAAAAAGATCCTGGAAATCATGCAAGCTTAAGAATCTAATTAGGGGCTGGGGATCTGGCTCAAGTGGTATCATGCTCACCTGGCAAGCGCGGGACAATGGGTTCTATCCTCAGCACCACATAAAAATAAAATAAAGATGTCATGTCCACTGAAAACTATATATACATATTTTTTTCAAAGTTCTCTCTCTCTTTCTCTCTCTCTCTCTCTTAAAAAAAAAGAAAAACAAAAAGAAATTAGTCACCGAATAGTGTGGTTCATGTTTGGGTTGTCAGACTCTTACCTGTTGGGCTTGATTTTTGTTCTTTGATTTAATTCTATGTTTTGAACATGGTTGTTGTTTATGTGGCTCAAATATAAACCCATGCTAAAGACTCACCTTTATCCCATCCCCACTAATCTTTTCCCATTGCCCTTCATGAACATCTGTTTTAATTGTTTTTAGTATATATTCTTACTGTTTCTTGTTCTGGTAGGAGTCAATAACAATAGTAAGTTATTAGGTAAATTTCTTTCTTCCCCAAAAGGGAGTGCTCCTGTATATCCTGTCTGCCCCTTATTTATTACTCAATGAAACAACCTGGAAAACACTTCACATATGCAAAAATCTTAACTTTCCATGAAATAGATAGACCAAAGTTGGAACTAAACAAATGATGGACATTTGGGCTATTCCTGAACTTTATGTATTAACAATATTTCTGTATTGAATAGCTCTGGGAATCTATTTTATATTCTTGCAAATGTACATTGAATGTTCAGTCCTGCAAGAAATATTGCTTTATCAATGGCTATTTTTTATAATTTCAAATAATAAAGCCCAATTCTTTGGAAGGTTAGAACATTTTTTCTTTCTCCCAGAAGGTATACAAGTTCATGCTTTCTGTACATGCCCCAGAAGACAGGGGCCACAATTTGGATATTCTTTGCACTATTACAGAATGCTGGTAATGCCTTCTTTTTCTGAGGGAACCATTTTCTCTTTCTGTATTTTTTTTTCTTTTTACATATAATTGATACCATGTCATGGTTACAGAAGAAAACATCAGTGTCCTACCCTTAATAAATCCATGGCTTGGTGAGAGTCCAATGCTGAAACCAATAATTTCTTCCCAGTACAATGATCACCAAGGACACAATGCATGTTGGTAGTTTGTGTCTCCCAAAAAAATTGATCTTTGTAATCTAAATCCTTATACCTATGGGATAAGAGATTTAAATATTGTTTGTTTATATTAATGTTCATGTTTTAATAGTGATAACATCATTTATTTTTTAGTTAGAGGTTTATCTATTTATTGAATTTTAGAAAGACCTGAGGACATGAACCCTATAAAAAATAATTCCTGGAACATCCCAAATATTTAAAATAAATGCCTTAGAAAGTAATGCATCTGTATAATTATTCAGCATACAGTAATAAATATAAGATCATATCAGGTCACATACATGCAGAATACCCACAAGAAACAAGGAACCACAGGCTCTGATGTGAGAATATATGGTTGAACTTTGCCAAGCAAGAGCTTCTGGGGCTGAGGTGTATGTCATAGAGAACACTCAGCAGGCAGATGGTAAAAATGGAGAAGCCCCCTCTCCAAACCTGTGAAAGTAGATTATTAATTTATATTTGATGTCATCTCCAAAATTCTGAGACAAAAACATCTGTAACTATAAACCCCATAATTATCAGCATCCCTAGATATATTAGGGCCAAGATACCAATGGTAAAGTTCTTGGGTTAGATCTTGTGCTAGAAAAGGCATGTGAAGTTGCAGAAGAAAATTATGGTGTTAGCTGAGATCTCAAGATGAACTTCAGAGGAAATGTTTCTTATACTAATAAAATAATATATTTTGTTGATCTTTATTTTTATATTCCATATTAATAGTATATATCTAGGAGAAAATGAAGCAGAAGCCTTTATTTCAAATAGTGTCATCTTTATCAATCTCAGCCTATCCTATTACTAGGGATATATGTGGATTCACCCAACACACATTTTCCCCAATTCAATTATCAACTCCCTCTAATATTCTCCAGGTGCCATTCGAATATTATTACCAAATCATGTCTGGATTGTGTAATAGTAGCTGTGCTCCCACTGTACATAGCCTTTCTTATAGATTCAGAATTACCATATATTCTCAAAATATTTCTTGATATTATCTTCTTTTGAGATTTTCTGAGGTAGTGTGTTAAGTTGATTTCATCTTTCTCTTCTTGATTAAGCAGTAGGAATATATTGATAACTCTACAATTTTCAATGAATTGAAATGGAATGATTGTACAAAAGTAAAGAATTGCAACCTTCTCAAAAAATGAATTTCAATGTAGTAGGTGTGCACATAGATGTATTTTTTAGATCTATCTTTTGACCATTTTTTATCAGACTTAATGCCTTTAATATATCATCTAAGATGACACTGAGAAGCATATCCTCTAAGATGATTTTTTAATTTGTATTTGTAGTCTTTTATCGAGTTCAAATGTCATGTTGGTGCTAAATCTGATCATCTTGTATTACATATAAGGAGTCTTATTACATATATTCTAGAGCTATTGTGTATGAAAGAAGAACAAGGATCAAATATGGATGTGTTTCTGAAATAAAAAGTACTCAGTAGAAATGTTGGCCATTATCTTTTAATTATGTACTTCATCATCTATGTGATTTAATAGATTTAAAACTTTTCTTTTCATAATGGCTACATATGTTGTTGATTCAAATTATTTTCATGATATTAAAATTTTCTAGCAATATGTGTAGAAAGCTCTTTGACAGTATTTAAGGCCTGTCTTTGAATCCCCAATGTAGCTATCCACCTTGCATATATGTTATTATCATGACCAGAAAAACTATGTTAAGTGACCAAAGTCCAGCTATTGAATATCATTAGAAATATATTATTATTGTTTTCTCCTTAGTCATCTGGAATAAAGGTGTAATTAAAGTCACAGTTCAGATAGACTCAAAGTCATTCCATTGTAAGGTTTTTAAATTAAAGGACAAGAATTTGACCCAAGCCTAAAAGATAAACTTCCATAAGAGTCCCAATATTCATCTGCTTGAAGTAAGCAATGCATTTCTCCAGTAAAGAAACCATGCATAAAATTGATACAAAAAATTTGATGTTAATCCGATGGAATATTTTTTTATACAAGGCATGTTGGATTTTAAGTCAAGTGCCTGAAATAGTAGGTATGTATTTTAGCTTTTTTCCAGCCACATATTAAAAAAATACCAGTCATCAGGGCTAAGATTGTGGTTCAGTGGTAGAATGCTTGCCTAGCACATGTGAGGAACTGTGTTCAATCCTCAACACCACATAAAAATAAAATAATAAAATAAAGTGTAAACAAGTTTTGAAAATAAATAACAGTCATGAGAAATCCATGTGAATAAGTCTAAATCATTCCATGACTCTTTAGAACTTGTAGATCTAAAAGACATGACAGTAAGGGAAACCAAAACAGTGAAACATTCATGAACATAGGATACCATTTAAAAATCTGAGGTAATGTAGATATTTGGCTAAAACATCAAAGAATTTATTTCTATTTATTTTAATTTTTACCTGGAATCTACTCTTTGTACTTGGATATGAGACCCATTATTATAACTCGGCATGTGTAAGTAGTGTGTAATTATCAGATCAGGGTAATTTTCATCTCATTAAAATTATTATTCTGTGTTTGAAACCTTCTAAGTTCTGGCTATTTTGATTTATTTAAGTAGTTATTATACAATGTAATCACCTTATTGTGCTCTAAAACCTAAGAGTTACTTTCTGGTCTTAATTCTTTTTTGCACTCCTTACACACAATAAGTCACTTTCTCATTCTTATCATAAATCCGGGAAGTGTTTCTGTTCTCAGTTTCTGTGTGATTAACTTTTCAGCTTCAACACATAAATGCCACATGCAGTATTTGTGGGAAAATAAATGCCACTACTAGGAAAAATAAAATATTATTCTCAATTAATAATTAGGGAAATTGGCATAATTCTCTGCATTCACTCATTCAGTGTTTTGAACTTGTCTACAATAATAAATATGGAAAAAGAATAAAATATATAAATCAAATGTCCATATGTGTTTAACATTTTATGGGTCATATTGGTCACTGGGAACAAGTGTTGTGACATCTATTTTTATAAAAATGACATATTCTAATTCTTATAACTTTATTTATAATAAGTGAATATACTATAAGTATGTTTTTACATTGTAAGTTTAAATAGATCCATATTACCATGGAATAAATAACTTTAAAAATTGTATAAGAGTTGGCTCAGTGGTGCAGGCCTGACATCCCAGTGGAAAAAAAATATTTTAAAAAAAATATTTTAAAAAATGGGGATGTATCTCATGGGTAACCACCCAAATGCACTCACCCTCTACCCCTTCTCCACCTGAGATGCCCATCACAACACATGAAAGAACAATATCTCAGCCTGCCACCTATCCAGCAGTTCTCCTTTCACAGCCCATCCGAACCCATTCCTCACTTGATGCCCATCTTTTCATGCCACCCTGTGAGTATGCATTGGGTCTGCACTAAGCCACCCCAGCAGAACTGGTTGCTAAGGTCCAGGTGGCAGGTATCCCTCATTCATTCCACTGGGACCTTATATTTTTTTTAAATGGGTTGCTAATAATTCAAAATGACAAGTTTATGGCTGAAAGTACAGCTCAGTCATAAACAAGTTTCACATGTGCCCGGCTCTGTGTTCCAACTCCAGCACCTAATAAAACACAGGCAGGCCTAATGGCACATGCCTATAATCCCAGTGACTATAGAGGCTGAGGCAGGAGGCTCACAAGTCTAAGGACAGTTTCAGCAATGTAGTAAAGCCCTAAAAATCTGTCTCTAAAATATAAAAAGGGTTGGGGATGGTTTTTCAGTGCTTAAGCAATCATAGATTCAGTCCCCACAACCAAATACAAAAACAAACCCAAAGTAAAAGTGAAAAACAACTGTATGCCCCAATATCCTTTGCAGGTAGGGGTCTCTGTGATTTGTGCTGGCCAGTGAGATAACATTGGAAGCAACTGGGCCTCTAGCTCTTTGTTTTTTCCTTTTTCTTTTCCCCCTGATTGCTGTATTAAATGGATGGCACAATGAAAAACAGGAAGGGCCCTGGGGCATGATGGAATAGCTGGATAGCCATAGCAACCCAGACTACCAATCACTGGGCTTTTTGATTTTCAAGTAAAAGGAAATATTTTTCAGTATTTGATGGGTTTATTTTTCTAGTATTGGAAAGACAGATGCATTGATTTTCCTCCTTGTTCTGCTTTCTGTTCATTGTCTTCAGGTTCAGGAACAATGTAGGTCAAGAAAAGCAGCCATCTTTGTCACCAATTGTTTTTCAGGTCTCTGGGGATGGAAGGAAAGTACAACACAAAACCTCTATAGTACCTAATCTGAGCCTTTGGGACAGAGTTAGGCCTGAGTCATCTCCAGGGTCCCTCATCTGCCCCAGAATGTTCACAGAGTGTGAGTATCTTTCCTCTTGATGCCAACACTCAAGTCCAAAATCTCAGGGCTCCTATGGCTCTCCTGAGAACTATTCCACAACAGGCTGACACTGGTCCCAATCTCCATTCCTGCACTGATGGGCCATTGGGAAAGTGAGTTTAAGCAAGCTTTACTGTCCCCAATTTTCAAGTGTGTCTTCTCCAAGAAAAGACTTGAAACTAAATGAGCACTGAAGGAGGAAGCCAGGTTCCAAGGACTGAAGAAGAACCCTGCCTCCAGAGAAACCTAGGATTTGAAAGACAATTCCAATTTAAGTGAGGTGGCAGGTAAATTATAGACCTTGACATAAAGCAATAACCTGACAGCAAAATGTCAGGTGTGGGCATGGAAGTATGTATGAAAGACTGACTTTTCACAGCCTCCACAACAGGTAAACATGAATGATAAATTTGTAACACATAACATAAGAAAAAGGAACCAAATTTTTTCTTACTTGCCTATTTTTCTTTCTTTATTCTTTCTTTTCTTTTTCTTTTTCTTTCTTTCTTTCTTTTTTTTTTTTGTACAAGGGTTTGAAACTAGGGGAAAATAACCACTGAGCCTCATCCTCAGATTTTTTTAATGTTATTTTTTAAATTTTGAGAAACATTGTTAATCACAATATTGAGGTATTCTTATATCAAACAAGCCATACTACAAAGGTTCCAGAGCTAGAGAGAAAATCCTGCAATCCCAGAGTGTTAAATATGTCTGTGGAAGATGAGCCACATGGACAGAATGTAGAAGATCAAATGTGTGGAGTGGGCATGGCTCTGCAGAACAGTGCAGGTAAGAGGCCAGATGCTGGGTGGAGCCTATGAAAAAAAGTAGAGAGGACATAGTGGGGGTTAGTTGTTTGGCAGAGCTGGTGAGGCAGAGTCAGGCTGAGTGAGTGGAGCCCAACCCATAAGAACAGTGGGTGGGGAGAAGACAGGGGAAGCACATTGGAAGCAGCATCCCACCCTGGACCCCTTAGGTGAGCACAGCCTAGGAACCAGGAGGTGCAGTGATGCAGGAGCAGAGGGCATGGTGGGTGCATCCACAGGAAGCAAAGGGAGTCAGGAGAGGCATCCAGTAATTCTGTCAGAAGTCACTGTTGACCCAGTGGGGAAGAAGGGTCTTTGGGCTCTGAGATAGAAATGTGACCTCAGGGTCTGCTCCACAAGGGGCCTCAGTTTACCCTCTTACACACTGAAGCAATGGAGGGAGGCTGAAGATGCCACAGCACAGCCTTTTTTGTTCCTCCCTCTCATGGGATGCAGTGCACTTTCCATTAATTTTTTCTGTTCTTCCAGGTCCAGGAAACTACCTAGATCTGTCCTCTAGACAAAGATATTTGTAATAAACTCTTCAAAATCTTTTGGCAAGAATATCTGGGGAGAGCACTGTTTGGCTCACAGGAGCAATAGCTAAAGGCAGAATTTGAGCCACCAGGACCAGACACTGATTTATAGAGAAAGATACATTCCAAGAAACTCTCATGTTATCCTGACTCGGTGCCAAAAAATTATCCCCAGGTCCTACCCTGAAATCCTGAACCGAGGTCCCAAACTGGTAACCAGAGAAGTGCACCTAGCTCCAGGTTTTAGTTGGTTGGTTGTTCAGGTTTAAAATTTGCTTCGGGTCTGGGGCTGTGGCTCCGCGGTAGAGCGATCACCTAGCACGTGCAAGGCCCTGGGATTGATCTTCAGCAACACATAAAAATAAATAAATAAATAAATAAATAAATAAATAAATAAATAAGATAAAGGTCTTGTGTCCAACTACCACTAAAAATAAATATTTAAAAAATTTGCTTGGAATTAGAACGTAATTCTTTTTTCATATTTATTTTTTAGTTTTAGGTGGACACAATATCTTTATTTTATATTTATGTGGTGCTGAGGATCGAACCCAGTGCCTCACACATACTAGGTGAGCCCTCTACCACTCAGCCACAACCCCAGCCCTAGAATGTAATTCTTAAGATTCAGGAAAGTTTGCACAAAAATTCAGGTTTCTAACTGTCCTTCAAAGTCACCAGGAGATCTGGCAGCCCCAGACTGAGTTCTCACACAGCAAGGATCGCTGGCACTGTCCTGCCAGTTTCCAGGACTCCAGAGTGCAGCCGAGTCCTCTTTGCCCCTTTTGTGTCTGGCCCTGGAGGCCTTGAGTGTTGCTAACACACTAAGGGTTAGATGAGCTGGGGCAGCAGGCAGGAGTCAGCATGGAACTTCTGGTCCAGCCCTGCTTCCTTCTTGCTGTGTGAATTTGCTCCAGTCACACGACCTCTCTGTGCTTCAGTTTCCCTATCTGTCTGGAGGCCAGTAGACTAGATCAGTGGTTTCCCACTTTAAGCCAGGGCAAGGCTGAGAGGTGGGCTGTCTTGACTCCCTTCTCTCCTTTCTGAATTAGGCCTGAGCATCAGATTTTGCTGTTTATCCAGGGTTGGAAAACTCCCGGGTAACTACTTGTGTTAACCCCATAGCCAGGGGCTTGAGGTGTATTAGAACAGGAAAGGGACAAGACCTTTTTTTATTTTTATTTCTTTTGTGGTAGTGGGGATTGAACCCAGGGTGCTTTACTGCTGAATTCTATCCACAGCCTCCACCTCCTTTATTTTTGAGACAAGGTCTTCTAAGTTGCTGAGGCTCGCCTCAAACTGGTGATCTTCCTGCCTCAGTTTCCTGAGCTGCTGGGATTACAGGCATGCACCAAGGCTTCTGGAACCATAATGTGTTAATTGATAAGAATGATGGGATTTGATGAGCAGCATTATTCTCCTACAAAGAGAGGCTCTCCTCACCTGTTTTACAGATGAAGAAAGTGAAGTTTTGAGAGGCTGAGTAACTTTCCAGAGGTCACACAGCTACAAGTGGCCAAGAGCCCATGTTTGTGTCATTGCAGACAGTGAGGCCCTAACTACTGTTTCTGTCCCTTAGGTGGCTTGGGAGGAGGTGGGTGTAGAGAGGTGCCCTGCAGCAAAGGGGAGGCCAGTGCCCTGGGAGACCCTGCCACCTCTTGCACTAGCCCTCCTTGCAGGCCATCGGCACACACAGGGAAGTCCCCCTCTGGCTGTGTGCTCAGGACCAGGCTTCCCTCCCCCAGGGCTGACCCGGGCTGGGCTCCCAGGCTCCAGGTGATCAGGAGATCTGGCAGCCCTGGATTGAGTTCTTGCACAGCAAGGGTCAGTGGTGCTGTGCGCTGCCCTTGGATGGGATAGGGAGATGCACGCGAGGCCCATCGAGCCAAAAGACCCTTGTGGTTCTTTGCAGGTGTAATAACTGCTCACCGAGCTCCACAAGCCACATTTTGCAGCCCGGACAACTTCTGTGGTTGTTTAGGAGGAACCTGGAGAATGGGGGTTCTTGTAGTTCTCAGGATCCAGTTTGTCCTGTCTGAGCCTTGGTTCTCCCATCTGAGAAAGGAGAACCCCTGTCCATTCCCACTCCCAGCCTGTGTCCCTTTGATGGAAAGGGCAAGTGTAACCTCCTCTGCCAGGCTCCCCCTGCAGCTCACCCCCTCTGCAGCTCCTCTCAGGAAAGGGGCTGAATCCCCCCATTTACAGGTGATGTCTGTAAAGGTTAATGTTATAGGCTCTGGCCAATGTCCTCAGCTGCTGAGCGCTGGGCTTGTGACTGTTTCCAAGGCCTCGTCCATCCCAGGCCTGGGTTCCCAATGGCTGGGGGAGCCTGGACCCAGCTGGGGACTCCTGGCAGCCTCTAGCCAGTCCATGGGTGCAGGCTGCCCTTCCTGCGCTGGCTGCTTCCTGAGTGCTCTGGGCTCCAGGGAAAAAAGTGGGTACTCAGTGAGCCCGCCGCCCTCCAGGAAGGAAGAGCTTGCTTTCTTCCTCCAGGTGGGGCCTGGGCCTGACTCTCCAGGGTTGAGTGGAGGGCTGTGGGCTCTCAGGTCTGCTGAGATCACCCTTCCCAGGTCGCTCCTGGGTGGGATGAGGGTGGAGATGTGCTTGGTCTCAGCGGCTGTCTTAGTAACAGGCCGCTCTCCTGTCCATCAGGGTTCAGGGTTAGCACATGACAGAGGTGTCAACATAGGCCCAAGAGGGATTTCCTGGCCGGGGAGAGCTGCTGGGATGGATGGGAGGAGGACTAGGGCTTGGGTGGCTCCAGACCCTAGGGGACCCAGGAATGGACCACCCTCCAGGGAACCCCACCATGGGGACAGCCCCTCATCCTGGTGTCGCCGCGTACCTGGGCTGCGGAACCAGGGCCTGGGGAAGCATATGCACTGTCCTGGGTTAGAAGGGAGAGTCCCTCAAGGTCCGCACAGGGAATAGTTGGGTCTTAGGGCACAGTCAGGGTGCTGGTAGCAGAGGCGGGGCAGAGGCTGCCTGGAGGCAGGGACACCTGCCCAAGCACTGCTGTGTTGGAAACAATTCCAAACCCGTTCATTCAGCACCACTTCAGGACTTTCTCTTTCCCTCCGTCACTCTCTGCCTCCTTCCTCTCTCTCTCTTCCCTCTTTATTTTTTGGTACTGGATGTGGAGCCAGGGCCACACCTGCTAGAAAAGCACTTGACCACATAGCCATACACCCAGCCCCTTCTGTTTCTTGGGAGGGGATTGAACTCAGGGGCACTCCACCACTGAGCCACCTCCCCAGCCCTATTTTGTATTTTATTTAGAGACAAGGACTCACTGACTTGCTTAGCACCTCCCCGAGGCTGAGGCTGGTTTTGAACTTGCAATCCTCCCATCTCAGCCTCCCACACGTGTGTGGCCCCTTCTGTTTTTGAGACAGGGCCTCACTGAGTTGTCCAGGCCAGCGTGGAACTCGCGATTCCCCAGTTTCAGCCTTCCGAGTCACTGGGATTGCGGGCGTGCGACACCGCATCTGGGACTTTAGTACTTTGTAAGTCAACTTGTTTTCATTGACACGTGACACACACACAAGTCCACTGGCCACCAGCATGTTCCACTGAGGAACAACAAGGCAAGCTTCCCAGGAGCCGACTGTGCTCCACCCTCTGCCCGAGGACAGCGGCTGCCCTCACTTGGAGGTTTTAATTGCTATGTGTTTGTTTTAGTTGATTTGTGTTTGAAAAACCAAACCAAACCCCAAACCAAAACACCAAAAAACCCAGCCGGCACACCCCACTGGAGATTTCCCAGGGAGGATTGCTTGGGATGGCAAGTGTGGTGCTGGGCCTGGGGCTCTGATTCAGTGACACAGGATGGCTTAGGCTGCCCAAACCCAGTAATGACAGTGGGAAAACTGAGGTTCCCTCTGGGGGCCACAGGGACCTTATTTCCTCCTGCTCACCCTCATTCTAATCCCACCCCCTTGACTGTCCAGACACAGTCCACCATGCCTGCAAGACATGGCTCATCTGTTATGCTGCAAGACACAGACTCCCCAGGACAAGTGGGGATACTGAGGAAAGTGGCTGAGCTTCTGCCAGCCTATGTGTCCCAGGCTATACCAATAACATGGCTTGGCTCTCTGTCCCCCCGCACAGTCAGGGCCTTGAGCGGGATGGGAGGGGGTCGTGGGTGGAGCACCCACAGCTTCTGCTATAGCAAGTTACCCAGCCCCAGCCTCCACAGCTTCATCTGTAAAATTGGGACATCAGAACAATCTTGCTTGTTTGTCTGTTTTTAAAATCATGTTGTTGTATTTTTTTAACCTTTATTTTATTTATTTTTATGTGGTGCTTAGGATCGAACCCAGTGCCTCTTGCAAGCTAGGCAAGCAGCTCTACCACAGAGCCCCAGCCTCAGCTCCAGAACAGCCTTGTTTAAAAATAAGAAGTCAGTCATTGTGGCATGACCTTGTAGTCCCCGCTGTCCCTGATGTACAGGAGGCTGTGACAATGAGAATCACTGGAGCCTAGGAGTTGGAAGCCAACCTGGTCGACATAAGCAAGACCTTGCCTCAAACATAAGATAAAGCCAGGCACAGTGATGCCCACATGAAATCCCAGTGGCTTGGGAAGCTGAGGCAGGAGGATTGTGAGTTCAAAACCAGCCTCTGCAAAAGCGAGGCACTAAGGGTTGGGGTTTTGGCTCAATTGAGAGAGCACTCACATAGCATGTGTGAGGAACAGGGTTCCATCCTCATCACCATAAATAAATAAAGATGTCCACCTAAAACTAAAGAATAAAAATTAAAAAAAAACAAGTTGCTAAGCAACTCGGTGGGACCTCTTTAAATAAAATACAAAATAGGACTGCATATGTGGCTCAGTGGTCAAGTGCCCCTGAGTTGAATCCCTGTTAATCCCCAAAACAATATAAAATTAAAAAATTATTCAGAAGCTCTATGTCACAGGCTGATTGTAATTTGTTAAGAGAACAGTCATCAAGCCTGTGGCTCGGGGTCAGGCACCAGCATGTGCTGTGAGTTTATTTGATGGGTAGCCCCAGGCCCCAGGTTAGTGGTGGTGACACAGAAGTGAGTGTGACTGACATGGCCTTGGCCTTATTTCTGTGGAGATGAGACTCACGGGGGACCTTACTGTCAGTGATGACAAATGAGACAGGGTCACTGAAGAGCAAGAGAGAGTATGGGGGCATGGACACCCCGAAGGAGGCATCTGTTATGTCTCAGGTTATGTGTTACCCCTTCCCTACCTGCCCTGGGTCTCTCCCAACAAACCAACATGGCCAGTGTCTTTAAGTTAGGACTTGGTGATGTTTATGTTTTGCATTGAGGAATCCAGTGGAAGGAAGAATATACATCTTGAAACACTACCAGTGTCCTCAATGCAGGGAAGCAGTCTCAGGTGGCCCATGGCCAAAGAAGGTAGGAGGGCAGGGCTTACTCCTGGAGAGCATGGTGGGCAGAGCCACTTGTGTTGGAACAATGTTTTCCTCTCTCCCCCCACCATACACCAGGAAGAACTTGTCGCAATATAAAACATTACCAGGATGGAACCCCACTTTTTTATTTTTATTTTTTGTACTTCGGTTTCAGCCCAGGGGTGCTTAACCACGAAGCCACATCCTCAGCCCTTTTCAGATTTTCATTTTGAGACAGGGTCTCACTAAGTTGCTGAGGCTGGCTTTGAACTCACCATCCTCCTGCCTCAGCCTCCTGCACTGCTGGGTTTCAAGTGTGCACCACCACTCCTGGCCTGGAGCTGCAGTATTGTCACAGACACGGTCGGCACCTGTCATAGCCCCCGCACACACCAAGGTGGACATGCCCATCTCCTGGCATCAGGCGACTTCCAGGTTAGACAATCATTCTACCACTGAGCAGCCTCCTCAGCCCCTAACCATCATTCACTCCAGGTTCCAGTGGCAATAAGTTACACAACCATCCCTCTACACATCTCCAGAACTTTCCATCATCCCAAACAGAAGCTCTGTCCTCATTAAATAACTCCATTCCCTTCTCCCCACAGCCTCCAGTAATATCTATTTTACTTTGTCTCCATGAATATTCCCACTTGAGATACCTAAGGCAAGTGGAATCTTGCCATGATTTTGTTTTCTGAGCCTGACTTATTTCACTTAGCATAACATTTTCAAGGTGCTTCTATGTTAGAGCGTGTGTCAGAATTTTATTTTTTATGGCTAATATTTACCCGGTTTGGTGTTAACCACATTTTTTTTAATCTATTCACCCATTAGTAACCTTTTGGATTGGCTCACCTTCTAAACCCAGTCAGATCCTAAGCAATAATATCCATGAAAACTAAGGACTGGGGATGTAGCTCAGTGGCAGATTACTTACCTAGCAGGTATGAGGCCCTGGGTGGAAACTTTTTTTTTTCTGTACTGGCAATTGAGCCTAAGGGTGCTTTACCACTTAATTACATCTCCAGCCTTTTAAATATTTTATCTTGATATGGGGTCTCACTAAATTGTTGAGGCTGACCTTGAACTTGCAATCTTCTTGCCTCATCCTCCTGAGTCACTAGCATTATAAGCATAGGCCACCATGCCCAGCTCTGGGTTTAATCTTTAGTGCTACAGAAAAGGAAAACCAAACTAGAGTTGAATGGTAAAATACATTTTGGATACTCACTGAAATAAATATATAACTAACAAAGTAAAAATTAGAAGTGTTCTTGCAACCCCCTAGATTGACACTGTCTGCCACTAGAGGTTCACATTGCACCTCTATGTGACAGTCTGCACACTGTATGCATGTACAGGACAAAAATCAAGACTCATAACTGAGTCTCCAGTCCTATCAAGTATCTACCCAGTGCCTTATAAATGCTCAAAATTATTTCCTGGCTGGTTTAGCTCTGAAGATTCAGAATCTCTCCTGGCCCAGGAAAATTCAGACCTGCATTGAATGTTGGCACAATCCAGGAATTAACAAGCTTATGCTGGGGCTGTAGGTTGTGCAAGGGGCACTTGGGTCTGTGTTGTATCATCCTGGGGATTTCTGGGCCACACCTTTTCCCCCACTCTGACCCCTTCAGCATGCTCCAGCCCAACTTCTGCTGCCTGCACCTGTCTTCCTTTGTCTGTGGCTTTATCTGGGAACTGGGGCCAAGTTTGCTACCATGCAGTGGACTGCCAGGGAATTAATGGCCCCTGGAAATAGCTCTTAACCAATGATTGACAGACCCTCCCCTCTCTGTTGATAATTTTGAAGTGGGACATATCTTGCACTGGGTCCCACAGTTCCCAGCAGGATGGGCAGCAGGATCCATAATACATCTTTTACTGATGGCTCCTCTTCCCCTTAATTTCCCTCTCCCCTCAGGGACATCCTGGCTCCAAGTAAACAACAATAAAATAACAAACAACCCAATCAACAAATGGGCCAAGGACCTGAACAGACACTTCTCAGAGGAGGACATACAATCAATCAACAAGTACATGAAAAAATGCTCACCATCTCTAGCAGTCAGAGAAATGCAAATCAAAACCACCCTGCCATCTCACTCCAGTAAGATTGGCAGCCATTATGAAGTCAAACAACAACAAGTGCTGGCGAGGATGTGGGGAAAAGGGTACACTTGTACATTGCTGGTGGGACTGCAAATTGGTGCGGCCAATTTGGAAAGCAGTATGGAGATTTCTTGGAAAGCTGGGAATGGAGCCACCATTTGACCCAGCTATTCCCCTTCTTGGTCTATTCCCTAAAGACCTAAAAAGAGCATACTACAGGGACACTGCTACATCGATGTTCATAGCAGCACAATTCACAATAGCAAGACTGTGGAACCAACCTAGATGCCCTTCAATAGATGAATGGATAAAAAAAAATGTGGCATTTATACACAATGGAGTATTACTCTGCATTAAAAAATGACAAAATCATGGAATTTGCAGGGAAATGGATGGCATTATAGCAGATTATGCTAAGTGAAGTTAGCCAATCCCTAAAAAACAAATGCCAAATATCTTCTTTGATATAAGGAGAGTAACTAAGATCGGAGTAGGGAGCAAGAGCATGAGAAGAAGATTAACATTAAACAGGGATGAGAGGTGGGAGGGAAAGGGAGAGAAAAGGGAAATTGCATGGAAATGGAAGGAGACCCTCAGGGTTATACAGTGGAGGGGCTAGAGAGAGAGGAGGGGAGGGGAGGGGAGAGGGGGAAGGGGGTATGGTGGTGGATGGGAAAGGCAGCGGAGCACAACAGTATGGCAATATGTAAATCAATGGATGTGTAACTGATGTGATTCTGCAATCTGTGTATGGGGTGAAGGTGGGAGTTCATAACCCACTTGAATCAAAGTGTGGAATATGATATATCAAGAAATTTGTAATGTTTTGAACAACCAACAATAAAAAATTTAAAAAAAAATCAGTTATTGAGTATATAGAAATTTGCATAATCTCTACCATACATATTTGTGATTTAATTCTGTAAAACTATCAAAAACTTGATGCGCCCACAAATGTACACAGATATTCCTCTTCATAAAGTCTTCAAGTTTTTTTGCAGTCTTCTTAATTGAAAATATACACACATCTTTATTTTTATCTGCACCATCTACATTTGAGAAAAATGAATTTTACTTGTACTGTTATCTATCTGTTTGTCTGTCTACAATGTCTATGGAATCATGTTTATGGAGAGATAACCTTTAAAGTGTCATCTTTTTCTATAGGATAATGGCCCAGAAAGCTGCCTGAGCTCGGGTTTGGTAATTGTTTGGATTCAATCATTTTCGTAGAAGAGGCAATCTTTGCTGCTCGGAACATAGATAATAAATCAGACTTATGCTACTTCTAAAATACCTTCAGCCTACGTCACTCTGATACAATCAAAATAGAATAAAAGATTGTTGTTCAATTCCTCTTTGGGTCCTGCTCAGATATTAGAACATATTTGAATCTGCTAAATTTTAAATAAATATTGATGTACCTGTAAAAAAAAAAAAAGTAAAAAAA
>NW_026694060.1:0-10999 GCF_021218885.2 Marmota monax
AGCAGCCACAGGAAGCAAAGGGAGTCAGGAGAGGCATCCAGTAATTCTGTCAGAAGTCACTGTTGACCCAGTGGGGAAGAAGGGTCTTTGGGCTCTGAGATAGAAATGTGACCTCAGGGTCTGCTCCACAAGGGGCCTCAGTTTACCCTCTTACACACTGAAGCAATGGAGGGAGGCTGAAGATGCCACAGCACAGCCTTTTTTGTTCCTCCCTCTCATGGGATGAAGTGCACTTTCCATTAATTTTTTCTGTTCTTCCAGATCCAGGACACTACCTAGATCTGTCCTCTAGAGAAAGATATTTGTAATAAACTCTTCAAAATCTTTTGGCAAGAATATCTGGGGAGAGCACTGTTTGGCTCACAGGAGCAAATAGCTAAAGGCAGAATTTGAGCCACCAGGACCAGACACTGATTTATAGAGAAAGATACATTCCAAGAAACTCTCATGTTATCCTGACTCGGTGCCAAAAAATTATCCCCAGGTCCTACCCTGAAATCCTGAACCGAGGTCCCAAACTGGTAACCAGAGAAGTGCACCTAGCTCCAGGATTTTGTTGGTTGGTTGTTCAGGTTTAAAATTTGCTTGGGGTCTGGGGCTGTGGCTCCGCGGTAGAGCGATCGCCTAGCATGTGCAAGGCCCTGGGATTTATCTTCAGCAACACATAAAAATAAATAAATAAATAAATAAATAAATAAATAAGATAAAGGTCTTGTGTCCAACTACCACTAAAAATAAATATTTAACAAATTTGCTTGGAATTAGAACGTAATTCTTTTTTCATATTTATTTTTTAGTTTTAGGTGGACACAATATCTTTATTTTATATTTATGTGGTGCTGAGGATTGAACCCAGTGCCTCACACATACTAGGTGAGCCCTCTACCACTCAGCCACAACCCCAGCCCTAGAATGTAATTCTTAAGATTCAGGAAAGTTTGCATAAAAATTCAGGTTTCTAACTGTCCTTCAAAGTCACCAGGAGATCTGGCAGCCCCAGACTGAGTTCTCACACAGCAAGGATCGCTGGCACTGTCCTGCCAGTTTCCAGGACTCCAGAGTGCAGCCGAGTCCTCTTTGCCCCTTTTGTGTCTGGCCCTGGAGGCCTTGAGTGTTGCTAACACACTAAGGGTTAGATGAGCTGGGGCAGCAGGCAGGAGTCAGCATGGAACTTCTGGTCCAGCCCTGCTTCCTGCTTGCTGTGTGACTTTGCTCCAGTCACACCACCTCTCTGTGCTTCAGTTTCCCTATCTGTCTGGAGGCCAGTAGACTAGATCAGTGGTTTCCCACTTTAAGCCAGGGCAAGGCTGAGAGGTGGGCTGCCTTGTCTCACTTCTCTCCTTTCTGAATTAGGCCTGAGCATCAGATTTTGCTGTTTATTCAGGGTTGGAAAACTCCCAGGTAACTACTTGTGTTAACCCCATAGCCAGGGGCTTGAGGTGTATTAGAACAGGAAAGGGACAATACCTTTTTTATTTTTATTTCTTTTGCGGTAGTGGGGATTGAACCCAGGGTGCTTTACTGCTGAATTCTATCCACAGCCTCCACCTCCTTTATTTTTGAGACAAGGTCTTCTAAGTTGCTGAGGCTGGCCTCAAACTGGTGATCTTCCTGCCTCAGTTTCCTGAGCTGCTGGGATTACAGGCATGCGCCAAGGCTTCTGGAACCATAATGTGTTTATAGATAAGAATGATGGGATTTGATGAGCAGCATTATTCTCCTACAAAGAGAGGCTCTCCTCACCTGTTTTACAGATGAAGAAAGTGAAGTTTTGAGAGGCTGAGTAACTTGCCAGAGGTCACACAGCTACAAGTGGCCAAGAGCCCATGTTTGTGACATTGCAGACAGTGAGGCCCTAACTACTGTTTCTGTCCCTTAGGTGGCTTGGGAGGAGTTGGGTGTAGAGAGGTGCCCTGCAGCAAAGGGGAGGCCAGTGCCCTGGGAGACCCTGCCACCTCTTGCACTAGCCCTCCTTGCAGGCCATCGGCACACACAGGGAAGTCCCCCTCTGGCTGTGTGCTCAGGACCAGGCTTCCCTCCCCCAGGGCTGACCCGGAATGGGCTCCCAGGCTCCAGGTGATCAGGAGATCTGGCAGCCCTGGATTGAGTTCTTGCACAGCAAGGGTCAGTGGTGCTGTGCGCTGCCCTTGGATGGGATAAGGAGATGCACGCGAGGCCCATCGAGCCAAAAGACCCTTGTGGTTCTTTGCAGGTGTAATAATTGCTCACCGAGCTCCACAAGCCACATTTTGCAGCCCGGACAACTGCTGTGGTTGTTAGGAGGAACCTGGAGAATGGGGGTTCTTGTAGTTCTCAGGACCCAGCATGTTCTGTCTGAGCCTTGGTTCTCCCATCTGAGAAAGGAGAACCCCTGTCCATTCCCACTCCCAGCCTGTGTCCCTTTGACAGAAAGGGCAAGTGTAACCTCCTCTGCCAGGCTCCCCCTGCAGCTCACCCCCTCTTCAGCTCCTCTCAGGAAAGGGGCTGAATCCTCCCATTTACAGGTGACGTCTGTAAAGGTTAATGTTATAGGCTCTGGCCAATGTCCTCAGCTGCTGAGGGCTGGGCTTGTGACTGTTTCCAAGGCCTCATCCATCCCAGGCCTGGGTTCCCAATGGCTGGGGGAGCCTGAATCCAGCTGGGGACTCCTGGCAGCCTCTAGCCAGTCCATGGGTGCAGGCTGCCCTTCCTGCGCTGGCTGCTTCCTGAGTGCTCTGGGCCCCAGGGAAAAAAGTGGGTGCTCAGTGAGCCCCACAGCCCTCCAGGAAGGAAGAGCTTGCTTTCTTCCTCCAGGTGGGGCCTGGGCCTGACTCTCCAGGGTGGAGTGGAGGGCTGTGGGCTCTCAGGTCTGCTGAGATCACCCTTCCCAGGTGGCTCCTGGGTGGGATGAGGGTGGAGATGTGCTTGGTCTCAGCGGCTGTCTTAGTAACAGGGCGCTCTCCTGTCCATCAGGGTTCAGGGTTACCACATGACAGAGGTGACAACATAGGCCCAAGAGGGATTTCCTGGCCGGGGAGAGCTGCTGGGATGGATGGGAGGAGGACTAGGGCTTGGGTGGCTCCAGACCCTAGGGGACCCAGGAATGGACCACCCTCCAGGGAACCCCATCGTGGGGAGAGCCCCTTGTTCTGGTGTCACCGTGTCCCTGGGCTGCAGAACCAGGGCTTGGGGAAGCATATGCACTATCCTGGGTTAGAAGGGAGAGTCCCTCAAGGTCCGCACAGGGAATAGTTGGGTCTTAGGGCACAGTCAGGGTGCTGGTAGCAGAGGCGGGGCAGAGGCTGCCTGGAGGCAGGGACACCTGCCCAAGCACTGCTGCTGTTTGGCTGTGCTGCCCCGCCATCTTGGGAGGCTTCAGCAGCCCAGGTTGGGGTCGTGGGGTGGGCTGGGTGGAGAGGTTTGTCGCCCATCAGGGCAGCTTTTGGCCCTGGATTGGGTTTACCAAGTCACACACATGGGACATTGGGATGGGAGGGGTCTTGGGGGAAACCTGGTCCAGTCTCACCTTGAACCACAGGGAAATGGGAGTCCAGAGAGGCCAAGAATGTCTCCAGGGCCCTACCACCCAGCAGGGACAGGTTGGAGTGAGGAGGTCGAGATGGAGCACTACAATACCCTGTCTCCAAGGGAACATGGGCACCCTGGGGTTGGGGCAGAGGGTTGTAAGGAGGACACACACACTTTTAAAAACACTGGCTGCTCATGAATGCATACAGGATAAAATTAAAAACAGCCCTCAGCCACCCACCTGCCTTTCCTGGAGGCCACCGTCGTTCTAGTTTCTGCTGCCTGGTTCTAGGCAATTGTGTGTTTGGCCACATGTGTGACAGATGCAGACATCTTCCTCCTGTCCCTGCACTGTGCCGTGGTCTGTGTTGGAAACGATTCCAAACCCGTTCATTCAGCACCACTTCAGGACTTTCTCTTTCCCTCCCTCATTCTCTGCCTCCTTCCTTCCTTCCTCTCTCTCTCTTCCCTCTTTCTTTTTTGGTACTGGATGTGGAGCCAGGGCTACACCTGCTAGAAAAGCACTTGACCACATAGCCATACACCCAGCCCCTTCTGTTTTTTGGGAGTGGATTGAACTCAGGGGCACTCCACCACTGAGCCACCTCCCCAGCCCTATTTTGTATTTTATTTAGAGACAAGGACTCACTGACTTGCTTAGCACGTCCCCGAGGCTGAGGCTGGTTTTGAACTTGCAATCCTCCCATCTCAGCCTCCCACACGTGTGTGGCCCCTTCTGTTTTTGAGACAGGGACTCACTGAGTTGTCCAGGCCAGCCTGGAACTCGCGATTCCCCAGTTTCTGCCTTCCGAGTCACTGGGATTGCAGGCGTGCGACACCGCATCTGGGACTTTAGTACTTTGTAAGTCAACTTGTTTTCATTGACACTTGACAAACAGACAAGTCCACTGGCCACCAGCATGTTCCACTGAGGAACAACAAGGCAAGCTTCCCAGGAGCCGACTCTGCTCCACCCTGTGCCCGAGGACAGCGGCTGCCCTCACTTGGAGGTTTTAATTGCTATGTGTTTGTTTTAGTTGATTTGTGTTTGAAAAACCAAACCAAACCCCAAACCAAAACACCAAAAAACCCAGCCGGCACACCCCACTGGAGATTTCCCAGGGAGGATTGCTTGGGATGGCAAGTGTGGTGCTGGGCCTGGGGGCTCTGATTCAGTGACACAGGATGGCTTAGGCTGCCCAAACCCAGTAATGACAGTGGGAAAACTGAGGTTCCCTCTGGGGGCCACAGGGACCTTATTTCTTCTTGCTCACCCTCATTCTAATCCCACCCCCTTGACTGTCCAGACACAGTCCACCATGCCTGCAAGACATGGCTCATCTGTCATGCTGCAAGACACAGACTCCCCAGGACAAGTGGGGATACTGAGGAAAGTGGCTGAGCTTCTGCCAGCCTATGTGTCCCAGGCTATACCAATAACATGGCTTGGCTCTCTGTCCCCCCACACAGTCAGGGCCTTGAGCGGGATGGGAGGGGGTCGTGGGTGGAGCACCCATAGCTTCTGCTATAGCAAGTTACCCAGCCCCAGCCTCCACAGCTTCATCTGTAAAATTGGGACATCAGAACAATCTTGCTTGTTTGTCTGTTTCTAAAATCATGTTGTTGTATTTTTTTTAACCTTTATTTTATTTATTTTTATGTGGTGCTTAGGATCGAACCCAGTGCCTCTTGCAAGCTAGGCAAGCAGCTCTACCACAGAGCCCCAGCCTCAGCTCCAGAACAGCCTTGTTTAAAAATAAGAAGTCAGTCATGGTGGCATGACCTTGTAGTCCCCGCTGTCCCTGCTGTACAGGAGGCTGTGACAATGAGAATCACTGAAGCCTAGGAGTTGGAAGCCAACCTGGTCGACATAAGCAAGACCTCGCTTCAAACATAAGATAAAGCCTGGCACAGTGATGCCCACATGAAATCCCAGTGGCTTGGGAGGCTGAGGCAGGAGGATTGTGAGTTCAAAACCAGCCTCTGCAAAAGCGAGGCACTAAGGGTTGGGGTTGTGGCTCAGTTGAGAGAGCGCTCGCCTAGCATGTGTGAGGAACAGGGTTCCATCCTCATCACCATAAATAAATAAATATGTCCACCTAAAACTAAAGAATAAAAATTAAAAAAAAAAAAAAACCCAAGTTGCTAAGCAACTCGGTGGGACCTCTTTAAATAAAATACAAAATAGGGCTGCAGATGTGGCTCAGTGGTCAAGTGCCCCTGAGTTCAATCCCTGGTAATCCCCAAAACAATATAAAATTTAAAAAAAATTATTCAGAAGCTCTATGTCACAGGCTGATTGTAATTTGTTAAGAGAACAGTCATCAAGCCTGTGGCTCGGGGTCAGGCACCAGCATGTGCTGTGAGTTTATTTGATGGGTAGCCCCAGGCCCCAGGTTAGTGGTGGTGACACAGCAGTGAGTGTGACTGACATGGCCTTGGCCTTATTTCTGTGGAGATGAGACTCATGGGGGACCTTACTGTCAGCGATGACAAATGAGACAGGGTCACTGAAGAGCAACAGAGAGTATGGGGGCATGGACACCCTGAAGGATGCATCTGTTATGTCTCATGTAGGTGCCATGTTGGAGACCCCTTCCCTACCTGCCCTGGGTCTCTCCCAACAAACCAACATGGCCAGTGTCTTTAAGTTAGGACTTGGTGATGTTTATGTTTTGCATTGAGGAATCAAGAATATACATCTTGAAACACTACAAGTGTCCTCAATGCAGGGAAGCAGTCTCAGGTGGCCCATAACCAAAGAAGGTAGGAGGGCAGGGCTTACTCCTGGAGAGCATGGTGGGCAGAGCCACCTGTGTTGGAACAATGTTTTCCTCTCTCCCCCCACCATACACCAGGAAGAACTTGTCGCAATATAAAACATTACCAGGATGGAACCCCACTTTTTTATTTTTATTTTTTGTACCTGGGTTTCAGCCCAGGGGTGCTTAACCACGAAGCCACATCCTCAGCCCTTTTCAGATTTTCATTTTGAGACAGGGTCTCACTCAGTTGCTGAGGCTGGCTTTGAACTCACCATCCTCCTGCCTCAGCCTCCTGCACTGCTGGGTTTCAAGTGTGCACCACCACTCCTGGCCTGGAGCTGCAGTATTGTCACAGACACGGTCGGCACATGTCATAGCCCCCGCACACACCATGGTGGACGTGCCCATCTCCTGGCATCAGGCGACTTCCAGGTTAGACAAACATTCTACCACTGAGCAGCCTCCTCAGCCCCTAACCATCATTCACTCCAGGTTCCAGTGGCAATAAGTTACACAACCATCCCTCTACACATCTCTGGAACTTTCCATCATCCCAAACAGAAGCTCTGTCCTCATTAAATAACTCCATTCCCTTCTCCCCACAGCCTCCAGTAATATCTATTTTACTTTGTCTCCATAAATATTCCCACTTGAGATACATAATGGCAAGTGGAATCTTGCCATGATTTTGTTTTCTGAGCCTGACTTATTTCACTTAGCATAACGTTTTCAAGGTGCTTCTATGTTAGAGCGTGTGTCAGAATTTTGTATTTTATGGCTAATACCCGGTTTGGTGTTAACCACATTTTTTTTAATCTATTCACCCATAAGTAACCTTTTGGATTGGCTCACCTTCTAAACTCAGTCATATCCTAAGCAATAATATCCATGAAAACCAAGGACTGGGGATGTAGGTCAGTGGCAGATTACTTACCTAGCAGGTATGAGGCCCTGGGTGGGAACTTTTTTTTTGTACTGGCAATTGAGCCTAAGGGTGCTTTACCACTTAATTACATCTCCAGCCTTTTTAATATTTTATCTTGATATGGGGTCTCACTAAATTTTTGAGGCTGACCTTGAACTTGCAATCTTCTTGCCTCATCCTCCTGAGTCACTAGCATTATAAGCATAGGCCACCATGCCCAGCTCTGGGTTTAATCTTTAGTGCTACAGAAAGGAAAAGCAAACTAGAGTTGAATGGTAAAATACATTTTGGATACTCACTGAAATAAATATATAACTAACAAAGTAAAAATTAAAAGTGTTCTTGCAACCCCCTAGATTGACGCTGTCTGCCACTAGAGGTTCACATTTCACCTCTATGTGACAGTCTGCACACTGTATGCATGTACAGGACAAAAATCAAGACTCATAACTGAGTCTCAAGTCCTACCAAGTATCTACCCAGTGCCTTATAAATGCTCAAAATTATTTCCTGGCTGGTTTAGCTCTGAAGATTCAGAATCTCTCCTGGCCCAGGAAAATTCAGACCTGCATTGAATGTTGGCACAATCCAGGAATTAACAAGCTTATGCTGGGGCTGTAGGTTGTGCAAGGGGCACTTGGGTCTGTGCTGTATCATCCTGGGGATTTCTGGGCCACACCTTTTCCCCCACTCTGACCCCTTCAGCATGCTCCAGCCCAACTTCTGCTGCCTGCACCTGCCTTCCTTTGTCTGTGGCTTTATCTGGGAACTGGGGCCAAGTTTGCCACCATGCAGTGGACTGCCAGGGAATTAATGGCCCCTGGAAATAGCTCTTAACCAATGATTGACAGACCCTCCCCTCTCTGTTGATAATTTTGAAGTGGGACATGTCCTGCACTGGGTCCCACAGTTCCCAGCAGGATGGGCAGCAGGATCCATAATACATCTTTTACTGATGGCTCCTCTTCCCCTTAATTTCCCTCTCCCCTCAGGGACATCCTGGCTCCAAGTAAACAACATACACTGAGAACCTTAGCTCATTCTCTGCTTCTGGAGCAACCCACATGGAGACACTGGAGAACATGAGATTTCAGCTCATTTTTTGTACCTAAGAAATTTACTTTTTTTCCTTTTGGATTTCTTTCAATACAGCAATTTGGGGATGGGGGGAGGAAAGACCACAAACTGTCTCTCTTTACAGCAATCTCTTTTCCACAGAGGTTACCCCCAACTTGAAGACATAAAGCATTGTAATTAACATATGAAATCCTTACTTCTGATATTATAAAATTTGTTACACTTATACAGTGCAGAACATATTGAAAAGGCAAATTAAAATGTTATGTGTTAATAAGCTTGGATTAAATTGGGCTTTGAGAACCCAGGGAAGGAAAGTTGGTTCCACGTGGATGCTGAATGGAGTTTTGAATGAGCCTTCCCTCCCCTTGAAGTTGCCACCACTGAAGTTACTCAAGAACAGGCTGGATCTTAAGAGGAACCCCCGCCCCTCCAACTTGGATCCATAAGTGCGTTTCAGTGGAGTGTATGTTTAGAGGTTGGTTTCTCTACACTTCATTCCCCAGACAGGAGCATGGAAAGAGGAAGAAGAAATTGAGAAAGCTCTTGAAAGTTACAAGGAAAAAAATGAAAAAATAAAACAAACCCCTTCCCAAAAGAGTAAGCACAAGGAACAGGGGCCACCTATGTGAGGAGCCCCTCTCCCCACAAGCTCTAGGTGATCCGTTTCCTAGGGTTGGAGAATTTGCCTGAACATTATTGGCCCAGGGTGAGGGTGGGTTGTCCTTTGTCTATGGGAGGATGGACAGTCGGCCCAACCTTCAGGTTCCATATCCACCAATTGGACCGTGGAGAGAAAAGATTTTTAAAAATAGAAATGCAACAAGAAAACATGATTTAAACAAAATTGCACTATAACAGTGATTTCCATAGCATGTGTATTGAATTAGCACTGTAAGTCCTCTAGAGGTGGTTGAAAGTACACAGGAAGTAGGCACAGGTGACAACAAAATACTGTGACATTTTCTTTAAGGGACTTGAGCACCCAGAGATTTTGGTATCCATGTGAAGACAGGGAGGGTGTCCAGGATACTGAGGATTGACATCACTGAGGAAAGTCCTCAGCCAGAAGAACTTAGAAGACTGAAAACTTGGAGCTACTCTCTCAACAAGGCCACCATGGTGCAACTGGGGACTTTACAGTCCCCTCTCAGTCCATGGCTTTCCAAAGCTCTCCCTCTCCCAAACACTACTCTGTTCCCTAGTTTCTTTCTGCATCTCTGATGGCTTCTCCTAGGCCCCCTTCACTGTGGTCTTCTCTCAGGCCCTTCCTCAGCCCTGTACTCTCTCTGCTCCATGAACTCTTCCCTAAGTGTCTTTTCCCACCTCTACCTCTCCTGATCTTTCTCTTTTAACATTCAAACCTTTATACCCATTTTCCATGGGCCACCTTCACCCAAGACCCCTAAGCTCAACGTCCCCCAAGCAGAGACTACCCTCTTCCCCATGACAGTTCCCTATCTTGAATCTCATCTAACCTAACATCCAAACTGGAATACAGGGATCCATTCATAACACACTATTAGTGATGTTTCTCTGTTTCAAATGACCCTAGAAATTAAAAGTGGCATTAACACAATATGTTAAATCCTCTTCCACATAGGCTGTGGGTCAGAAATCAGAGTGGCTCATCTGGGTGCTTCTGGATCAGTCTCTCATGAGGCTGCAGGACCTCAGTTGTCCGAGGGTTTTACTGGGGCTGGAGGATTTGCTGTGATGTGGCTCGCTCTCTGGGCTGTTGGCAGGAGGCCTCAGTTCCTCATTATGCTGTCTTCTCCATGGGGCTGCTTGAGTGTCATCATGACAGGGTCCCTGGCTTCCTCCAGAGCCAGTGATCCAAGAGAGAGGGGAGCGGGATGAAGAGGCATGACAACTTTTTGTAGTTATTTGTTTTGGGTGGTGCTGAGGATGGAACCCAGGGCCTTGCACATGCTAGGCAAGCTCTCTACCACTGAGCCCTACTCCCATCCCCAGAATGCTATTTTGTTAAGTTATGAAAGTTATAGGAGTTCATTGCAAAAAAATTAGAAAAGTAGAAATTATAGAAAAATGCATCTAATCCTACTACCTGAATAAATGCAAAATACCGGGCTGCCATTATGGCTCAGTGGAGAGCACTCACCTAGCACGTGCGAGGTCCTGAGTTCGATCCTCAGCCCCATATAAAATAAATAAATGAAATAAAGGTATTGAGTCCAACTAAAAATAAATAAATAAGTGCTATTTACAATTTGAAGTGTTTCCATCTAGACCTGTGTGTGTGTGTATGTATGTGTGTGTGTAGTTGTATCATTTGGGGGGTGAGGAGGGGTGTTGCCAGAATGCAGTGAGTTCTGGAGCTGTGGCAGAAGGGCCACCAGGAGTTGTGGCCTTACCTAGAGGTACTCAGAACACCCAAGAGAGAGGAGCCTGGTTGAGGGGATCTGCAGTATTAGGAATGCCAGAGGACAGAGAGGTGAAGAGAGTAGATAGAGACGGGAGGAGAGTAAACTGCACAGGAGGTAAGTACATTTTAAACAAACCGAAGACTGTGGATGTATCTCAGTGCAACTGGCCCTGGGTTCAATCCCCAATACCAAAGAAACAAAAATAAAAAATAAATAAAGATCAAGGTGCTGGACGTGGTGTTGCAAACATGTAAACCGAGCAATGCACCAAAAAAACAGCACGTTCAAGGCCAGCCTCAGCAACTTAGTTTGACCCTTTCTCAAAATTTAAAAAATGA
>NW_026694061.1:0-16514 GCF_021218885.2 Marmota monax
CAGGCCCTTAGGAACTCTGACCAAGTCCCCAGTGGAGAGGGAAGAAAGAACAAAGTGTAGTCCTGGTGCTGGGGCTGGGGCTCGGTGGTAGAGTGCTTGCCTGGCACCCCTGAGGCCCTGGTTTCCATCCCCAGTGCCCACAAATGTGCACCAGCCTCCTCCTGCCCTGGTCTGCATGCTCCTAGCAGAGCAAAATGGTATGTTAAGAAGGTCCCGCTGGCTGTTTGGTGGCTGATCCACAGGAGAAGACTGGAGACCATCCAGGAGGAGAGAGCAGGGGCAGCCAGCCCTAGGGAGGTGGGGGCTAGTTCGAAGGAATGAGATATCTTTTGGAGAAAAAGGGACATGTGACCCCAGGATGAGCCCAGACCTGGCTATGCTGGCTTCAGGACTTGCCTTCCAGAAAAAATCTCCAGAGCCAGCACTGTGGCTGGTTGGACACTATGGCAGTGTGTCAGCCACCACTCCCAGGCTGGCCAAACCCAGATTGGGTGTGAGATGGGAAAAAAAACAAGGCTGAAGAGCCCAGTGTTCCTGAGGGGGTTGGAAAATCCTTTTTATTGTCATTGTTTCCTTCTGGGGGCAGAGTTTTTCTTTTGTTGATTCTGGGGAAGGATCCAAGGACCTCACACCTGCTCCTCCAGATCTCTACCACTAAGCCACCCTCTCCCCCATGAAGGCTTAAGAAAGCACTTCCTGAGGAAGAATAGGAGCTGGAGGAGGCTTCCTGGCCCATGAGACATGCTCTTGGTCCAACTGTGTGGGAGAAAGCATGACTGGCAGGGTGGAGCCCAGGTACCCTGTCCGACCCTGGGGACAGGCAAGGACTGGGGAAACCATCCCCAAAGTGCTGGGCATGAATTTCCATCCCAGGCCCAGATGTGTGAAGGCCTTTACCCGACAGGCTTCTTCCTCATGGATGTGGCCCTGATATGGTGTCCAGCCTTCCTTGGCTCGGGCCTGCAGGACCAAGGGGGCATCTGGGCAGCTGCTGTCTGTCCTCCACCCTGTTCCCTCTCTGTCCCTGCCATGGTAACAGGAAACCACATTTCTCACCACTATGGACCAAATGTTGCCCATTCTGAATTTCATTTTTTGGAGTCCTAACCCCCAGTACCTCAGCATGTGACTGTATTTGGTGACAGAGTCTTTAAAGTTGAGTAAAAAAGAGGCCAACACAGCTCAAAGAGTGGGCATTTTGGGAGTGTACAAGAGGACAGCTGCATCCAACTTCCCCCTGGGCTTCTACACACCCTCTAATTCTCCTGGGACTAGCTGTGCTTCCTCTGCTACAGGTACACAAAGCAAGAGCCACTCCACCCACGCTATTGAGTTGATGTTCCTTGGACATTTCTGCCTCTACTACTGTGTCCTGGTGACTGCTGAGCATGTGTCTCTCCATACATTCTAGGGGATAGCCAACCCCACTCCCAGAGCTGAATCACTGCAGGACTGAATACCTCCCTTTTTTTCTTTTTTATCTTGGTACTAGGGATTAAACTCAGGGGCACTCAGCCTTATTTTGTATTTTGTTTAGAGACAAGTCCTCACTGAGTTGTTTAGGTCCTCACTAAGTTTCTCAGGCTGCCTTTGAACTCACAATCCTCCTGACTCAGCCTCCCAAGCCACTGAGATTACAGGTGTGCCCACTCTTCCCCTCCCTTTCCACTTACCCACCCCCACTCAGGGCATAACTAATCACTCCAAAGTCTACTTCCTCCTTCTTTCCACACCTGTCTTGGATCACTCCTGATCCCCTGCATAGTTTTAGACTCACAGGGAACTTTGGGTTCCAGCTGTCCTGTTAGATTCCAAGGTCCAGAAATTATATTAATTACAAAGCAAGTTTATTTCTGGGAAAAACAATAACAAAACAAAAGTCATGAGGAATGGCCATACTTCCATAGGACACATATCTTCATAAAGAGAGGACACAGACACAAACAGAAAGAAGACCAGGTGAAGACACAGGGAGGAGACAGGAAAGGAGGGAGGATGCAGCAGAAACTAACTCTGCCAACACTTGATTTCAGACTTTTGATTGTTTAGGTCATCCGATTAGAAGGAAAGAAAGAGAAAAAAATCAGTGATCCTTGTTACGTAAGCTCTAGCAAACTAATACAGCCACCATCACGACAATAACAACAGCAAACACATAACTTTGACCTCCATGTGACAAGCTGATCCTCACTAACTCTGGTAGGTGGGAGTTAGGGACCTTGTTGGGATCATCTGCCACCTATCAGCTATGTGATCTGGTTAAATTACTTTGCTTCTCTGGGCCTTGATTTCTGATTCTATCCCCTGGGACTAAAATAGCACCTACACACCAGTGTGGTATTATAGAATGATATAAAGCATTTAAAGGGTTTAGAGCAATTTCTAGAACTTAATGTTGACTTTTATTATTGATTTATTTGAAATGAGATCTGGGCCCAAACTCTTAGGGTCAAGGAATCCTCCTCTTTCAGCCTCCAAAGTAGCTGGGACTACTAGAGAGGCTCTTGGCTTTAATATTGGCTGTTGTTATTCATCTTATTTTATAGATGTGAAAATAAAGGATCTGAGAGGCTAAATAACTTTCCCAGGGTCACACAGCAAGTGGCAGGGTCAGGATTTGAACTCACACAAGTTGGACTCCAAACTCAAAGATGCTGCCTCCCTTCCCACCCCTCAGCTGCCCAGATGCAAAGGCCACCTTGGTGACTCTTTTTTAATTAATTAATTTATTATTAGTTCTAATCAGTTACACATGACAGCAGAAAGCTTTTTGATTCCTTGTTCACAAATGGAGTAGAATTTTTCACTCTTTGGTTGTACATGATGTAGAGTTGCACCATTCTTCAATCATACATGTACCTAGGGTAATGATGTCCATCTCATTCCACCCTTAGTGTCGGCCTCCCCTGTCCCTGGAAGCCCCTCCTCAGTCCAGCCCAACTGTGAACACTGGACTCTGGACATTGGCATGGGACAGAGCACTGGTCGCATGGCCTCAGGTGCTCCTCCTCAGTTCATTTCCTCTTCCAGATCTCACGGCTGCCTCAGGCTCTGGGCAAGGCCAGGATGTGGCTTACCCCAGGATACACAGCTGATGAGGCAGAGTAGGGAGGGTCCCTGCCCTTCCTGCAGCCCTAGGTCCATCCTCTGGCTCACAACAGGCAGCCTCAGAAGGGAGATGGGACCATGCCTGGGGTCCTGGGCAGGGACCAGAGCCTCTTGATCCTGGGTGGTCTGGTTTCCTGGGCAGAGATTCTCCTTCAGCTGCTGCCCTGATAGCGGCCAGGTGTATCTGCAAACTGCTCCATGAGCTCAGAGGCCTGTGAACTGAGGACATATGATAAGAAGGACCCTCAGGCATGTCTTGGGAGATCTGTGGCCTTTGCTCGACAGACTTCATCCTGAAATGCACAAGGTGTCCTTGATATACCTCTTCTCTGCCTCGAAAGTGACCATTCAGCCCACACTTCCGGCATCTTCTGCAGCCCTTGTCCTAGGGCCAGGTTGTTTATGGTCGAAGTGAGAAAATCTAGCCAATGTGGTCGGCTTGGAAGACAACCATCAGACCCCCACCTACTAAGACCTGATAGGGGGTGTATGTCTCCTCAAATCACAGGCTAAATCAGAAACAGCACAGGAACGATCCTCCTGTGGGTGCCTCGTGCCTCATGGCCCTGTTGGCCTTGAACATCTGAGCTTCTGGCATGGGGGTTGGCACCTGGAATTGAACCCAGGGGTGCTTAAACCACATCCCCATACCTTTTAAAAATATTTTATTTAGAGACAGGGTCTGACTGAGTTGCTTAGGGCCTCATTAAGTTGCTGAGGTTAGCTTTGAACTCACATCCTCCTGCCTCAGCCACCCAAGTCACTGGGATTACAGGCATGGGCCAGCTGGTTTGCTGCTTTTTTAAGGAGTTGGAGACCAAGAGAAGGTTCCCAGCTCCCAATATGACTTGTGGAAACAGCTGGGAGTGTGTCTCAGTAGCTGGCAGTGACTTGATCCCAGCTTACCACTTGGGCACAGGTCCCTGTAACTGGCCTGTGCTCTTTTTGAGTGTGAGGGGGATAGGCATGTCTCTGGATCTCCACACCCATCTGGTCACCCTGTCCTGCACTGTGTCTTGTTGTCAAGTTCCAGAGGAACACAATACCTTTATTTTATTTATTTATATCTATGCCTAACCCAGTGCCTCGCACGTACTAGGCCAGTGCTCTACCACTGAGTCACCACCCATCCCCCAGCACTGCATCTATCTGGCAGCTCTAATAGTCCTGGTTCTGGCTCTGCTTCTACTCTGCAGCCTGCAGAGTCCTCTGGCCTTAGTTGGTCCTTAACCCCTAAAACCCTTGTCAGCATTTTCCCATCTCTCCTATGATGAATCAAAGCTTAATGGCCTCATGGCCTGTCCAATCTGGCCCCCACCTCCTGCCCATGCCATGCTGACCCTCGCCCTTCCAATCTTGGCCTTGCTTCCTGCAGTACCCACCTGGGAAGCCCTCCATCCCCCATGCCAGATGGCATGTGAGATGAAGCCCATCTGCCACCTCCACCCCAGTTCAGTTCCCAAGGTCTCTCCCAGGGCTAACCTTCATCTAAGTCTGTTCTAACCTCAGTTGGTGATTCTGCAGTGTGGGAAGAAAGGGACCCCAGCCCTCTCTTTCATTCCAAGGGGCTGAGAATGTGAATCAGTCCATCTGCCTTCACTTGGGGATCTGATTCCTGGAGATCTGCCTCACTCCCACCTCAAGATAGCTCCTTCTTCATTGGATTCCACCCTGCCCCTGACAGTGCCCCAGCTAGCCTAACATGCCCACCTGTGAGTACTGGGCTGTTGAAAGCATCTATGGAGGCTCACACCTGCTGGAGCCTCCTGGGTCTCCCACAAGACTGTGGAGCAGGAAAGAGCACAGGACTGTAGAAGCCAAGGGGTTTGCTTCGGATAGGTCTTGTCACTGGAGGGGGTCTGATGAGGTCCCAGAGAGGAGGACCTCAATTCAGGATAATGGGGTCCTTAATGTATGTGACAGTAAAGAATTCTAGCCTGTGTCAGATATTGAGGTACACAGATTTATTTAGGAAAGCAAGGAGTACACATTCAAGAGAGAATTCGAACCAGGTGTCATGGTGCCCACCCATAATCCCAGCAACTAGGGAGACTCAGGCAGGAGGATCATGAGTTCAAGGCCAGCCTCAACAACTTAGCAAGAACCTATCTCAAAATAAAAACAATAAAAATAGGGGCTGGGGATGTAGTGAGTGGTTCAGTGCTCCTTGGGTTTAATCCCTGGTACAAAAAAAAAGGGGTGGAGTGGGCAGGAATACAGGCTATATCAAGAGTGAGAGCACTTCTGTGGTTTAGGCTCTTCTTTTAAAGGAAACTTGGTGAGTGTGGGCCTGGGCAGGTATGTGGAGATGACATCAGTCTGGTGATCACAGATGGCTTATGGAGTTCTGGGAGTTCCAGGGATCCTTAGATTGACATCTTCTCCATTATCTAATCAATAGATAAGATTGGGAAAGTGCCCTATGTTATAGGTTTACTATCTCCCTTTCTCAACCAATTTTAAAAATGCATGTATTAGTGGGCTAATTAACAGTGCACAGGGCAGTTTTCTAAAGTGGTGAGTTTCCTGTGACTTGAAGATTGTGGGTGATGATTTGGGAGTGCCAGGTCTAGGAGAAAAACTGGCTTGGGGAGTGAAAGTATAAGGAAATTTATGATGGTGCTTTCAGATGAAAGGAAAAAGTGTCTTTTTTCCTTTCTCTTGTCTCATTTTTACCTGTTTTTTTTTGTATCTCTTCTATCCTACCTCAAGCTGACATGCCAAGGTACCACTCCTGCTTGCCTGAAAAGCTCCATCTTAAAATGATTCCATGCAGTTGTCTGGGGTCAGGTCAGACAGCTAGGAGTCCTGGTTTCCCCCAAGCACCAGTTCTGTCCCTCAACCTGAGCTGTGGGTGTCTGAACAAAACCTTGCCCTTCTCTGCTGTTGCTCATTTTATCCATGCAATGAAAGGAAATGAGTCAGGAATTGGTTTTGTCTGATTCTCTTTTGAAAAAGTTAGAAATTCAAATTTTGGTATAAAATTTAGATTTTTAGTTGCTAGTAATGAATTCAAAATTGTACACAATACCTCTGGAGATCAAAGGAGACACTCCAGGGGGCAGACTGGGCCCAGAAACCCTGGCTTGCTAACTTGGGACTGGAAAGTCTCTGTCTGACATATAGTGCTGTGGTTTTCATCAGCGCAACTCATTGGAAATTTCTGAGGATTTAAAAAAAATTGACTCCCTAGTACCCCCAAAGTTCTGATTTAATGGCTAGAAGCAGGACATGAACATGAGGTACCAGATGCAGGGCTGAATCCTGGCTGTGCTGTGGACCCGAGAGGTAAGTTCCATATATATATCACTGAGCCTTGTCTTCACAATGTGACTAGAAGGCTGTGGGCAATGCAGGAAGGACTCTCAGGTAAAGCTTTGGAACAGAAAATGTGTTCAATGAATGAAGGGGGAAAGCTATCGACAGCTACTTTTTACTTAGTAACTTGAATCTGGCCTTGGAAAACAAGCCCATTTGCTTTCAGGACTGAGTCGGTATAATGTTCCACAGGGATGAGGGTGGGGAGACATGAATCTGGGTTCCATTTCTGCCTCTGGTCAGCTGTGGAGTTGGCGAGTTTCACAGTTTGATGTTCTCTGTTCTGGGCCTCAGTATCACCTACTTCTTTAACAATGCTTTGGCCAGTGCTGGTTGTTCAATGTGAATGCCAAAATTTCATTGCAGACTTATTTGTGGGGTTGGGGAGGGGTGCGGGTTGACTGACTCAACCAACTCAAAGCTTCTATCTGGAGGCTGAGGCAGAAGTATCACAAGTTCAAAACCAGCCTCATAATTTATTTTTTTTTAAAAGCTGGAGATTTGGCTCAGTGGTGAAGATCTCTTGGAATCAATACCTTGTATCAAAAGCAAAAACAAACAAATAAACAAACAAAAAACAAAATAAGAAAAGGGCCTGTGGATTTACCTCTGTGGTAGAGGATTTGCCAGGCAAGCAAGAGGCTCTGGATTCAATCCCAGTACCACCCTTCCCACCAAAACAAAGAAATAAATAAATAAAAGCAAAAATTACACATATCCAGGCCTGTAGTGAGCATGCATGTAATCCCAGTGACTCTGGAGGCTGAGGTAGGGGGATCAAGGCCAGCCTCAGCACTTTAAGATCTGCCTCAAAACAAAAAGGACTGGGTGTATTTCAGTGGTAAAGTGCCCTTGGGTTCAATCTTAAGTGCTACAAAAAGAAACAAACAAAAAAATATATTGGCCAGTGACGGGTTCTTGTGCCCCAGCTTTCGAGCCCTTGAAGGACCAACAGAACCTGCCCAGTGTGTCCCCAGACCTCCAGAGGAAAGGAACCCAGGGGTCTGCGGCAGGGGGCGTCTGACCCATCATGCAAACCATTGTCCTCCTGGCCCTCAGAGGAGCCTCCTGGGAGAGTCTCCTGGCTCCTCGCTCTGGGAAACCCCTGGGCCGCAGTTGCCACCTCCTGCCTGCCAGGTTGCACCCGGACCTCTCACGACACTGCCAGGTCCCTTACCCCGCTCAGCCCTACCCCGCCCCCTAAGGGGTGCCCCAGTCCCAGGTGATCCCCCTCGGCTCCCGGCTCCAGGACAGTCCTCCCCCACTCTGCCAGCAGGGTGGCTCCTCAGTTGGGGGCCAGGAACTCCCCGCCACCGGCCCCGCCCTGTGCCCCCAGCTCCAGGGCTCCCCACCCCGTCTCCCCACCCCGCAGCCTGGCTTTCTGCCCCTCTGCCCCCTGTGGCTCTGGAATTCTTGCTGGAACCTACACTGCCCTCCCACTCTCGCCTGCATGGGGTGTGCAAGCGAGTTTGCACTCCACTGAACAGGGGGTTGCGGGGAGTCGTGGCTGCGCTGGGTCCCTCTAGGGGATGCGTGAATGCGCACACTTGCTATTTGTGCATCCCACTGTGTGCCTACACCGGTGTGTAATTGTTTGTGCACACACACTCAGGGACTCTTGGGGAAACTTTTCTGAAAATCCTGGGCTGGCTGTTTAAGTATAAAGAGGCTTTGTTTAATGCCAGAAGCATTTCCCCCAAGTTCCCAGAATGGTAACCTTCACCTGCTTGCCCCTTCCTTAGAGACCAGGAGGCCAAGGCTTGCTGGGGGTGGGGGGCAGAGTGGGGGTGGGGACAGATGCCTGGTTAAGAGATTTTGTTTTCCAAGGTTTGTCCTCATCCCCCCGCCCCCCCAGACTTCAAACCTCCCCAGGTCTCTGTCTCTCCAGGCGCTGTTTAACTTTGAATCTTTCCTCTTCGAATATCTGGGAGTGTTAAAATGATGCCAACATCATTCTGGTAGTGGAATTCAAGTTGAAAAGCCATAGAATGTGGAATGCTGAGGAGCTAGGGGATGCAGTAGGGGAGGGTGATTGGGGCAAAGCAAGGAAATTGAGAGCAAGGGGAGTAGGGTGACCCTACGAGTGGGTGTCCTCACCCACCGTTAACTGCTTTACACTGAAGGAGAGGACACCTGTCTGATAAGGTTATTTGGAGTTTCCTTCCTGTACTATAGATCTGATGCCTAGGACTGTCTGCTCAACAAAGGTGCTAACAAATTGATCACTTCATTGGGTTTTTATGAGCAGGATAGGAATAAGGTATAAAACCATGCACATTGGGGTTTTGGGTCGGCATCCTGGCCACACAGTTTTCTGGTAGTATCACTCCATGTAAATTTCTGCATTCCCTCTTTCCTTCTCAGTGAAGTGGAGCCAATAATGGTTACACCTCTCCCAGAGTTATTCTAAGGATTAAATGAGTTAATTTACATAAGCACTAGAACAATACCTGGCACGTATAAGTGTTGTGTATGTTTCCTTTTTTTATTATTGGCATCACCTGTATTTATTTCACCCTCCCTCACGTTAAGAATGTTTTATACATCTGCACATTTTTAAATGGTTGCGCAGGGGAGAACACTTTTATTTCAGGATGCATGAAATGGAATTCAAAGATCAGTGTCCGTAAATAAAGTTTTATTGGCACACAGCCACACCCATTTGTGGATGCTTTTCTACTGGGAAGGCAGTTAAATCCTTTCGATGGAGACCTTATGGCCCCCAAATCCAAACATATTTACTATCTGGTTGTTAGAGGAAAAGTTTGCTGAGGCCTGCTGGACAATATCACCTCCATGAGTGCAGGGAGCTTTGCCTGTGTGATTGTTAGCATATCCCCCTGAGCCTGGAACAGCACCTGGAACATAATGCATGGCCAGTAAGTATTTGTTGCATGAATGAGTTTGGTCCTAGGCAGTGGTGGAGCTGTGGCTCTCACATGCCTGAGCTTGGCATGAGAGTCCATAGTGATTCCAGCAGGTGCTCCTTTGGAGATCCAGAAGAAGGAATCTTTCTCCTACCTCTACCTTCTCAGGGGTGACCAAGGAATCAGATGGCTGCCTGTAAGCAGGAGCTGCCCACTTTAGCCTTGCTTTAGGTTAGGCACTTACCTGGCTCAGGTAGGCGCCTTTCTATAAGCCCAACTGTATGAGCAGATTCTAAGGAAGAGTCAGCTGGTCACCAGCAGTAGGTGTGTGTTCTTATGCCTTGCCTTCCACTGTGGCAGTCTGGGAGCAGGAAGGAGTTGGGAAATGACTTCTCTGACCTTCCTAGGTGGGATGATCTCTGGAGAGGAGGTCTGGGGGATAGCCCTTCCTTTCCTGGAGCCCAAGGATCCCTGAGACCATTAGCCATGATGAGAATCCTCTGGGCCCTGTGAAGAGGCTTTATAAGGATCCTAGTGAAAGGTTCTTGTGAACATGGCTAGGGGACAAACAGTTACTCCCCACGTGAGGAAAAAGCTGGTGCGCAGCTCAGTGGTAGAGTGACCCTGAGTTCAATCGCCAGTATTACAAAACAAAACCCTCTCCTCAAACCCCAAATAAACATGAGATCAAGAAGACAATGCAGACAATGCCTGGCATTTAGGAAGTGGTAGGTGCCCCATGTTGGCTGGCCCACTCACGCTGGTTGCTGGTCAATATAAAGGTTTGGGGAAGGAGGTAGCTCTTTCTCACTGACCTTGAGACTGCCAGGACAGCCAGACCTGCTGGCAGCCATACTGTCATTCTGTGGACTCCGAATGAAGTCACCATTAGGGAGTGAGGGGTGGCAGGCCGAGTGATGGAGAGACAGCTTGTGTCCCTTGTCATATTACTTGAATACCTGAATCCTCCCGAGTCTGAACCTGAAACTACAATTATTTTTGCTAAATCCAAATTTTGAAAAATCACTTACAATAGAAAAATTCCGATTTGTGGTCACTGTCATCCCCGAGTGTCCACTCCGAGGCTCCCCAGCCCAGAAGGCACAATGCATTGATCCAGGTGGGCTTTCTACTGGGGAAGAAGGCCATTCAGAATGTTCAGAGATGGAAATCTGGACTGGGGTGCAGCTCAGTGATAGAGCACTTCCTTAGCAAGGGATGGAGGTGGGAGAGTGAGCCACAAACCTGCCTGACATGTTGAGTGTCTTTTGTTCCTGATGAAACCTCTGAGCATCCCCTTCTCAACTCCCAGATGTCCTGAAGGGGGCAAGCAGAACCCCAGCACCTCTGAGGATCAGAAGGAGCCGCAGATCAGCAGGGCCTGCAGCCTTCTTTCCTGGAGGCTCAGCATAGCCTCCTGGCCTCTTCACTCTTGCCAGGAGCTTTGACCTCCTTCCTACTAAGGTGCCCCTTCCTTCTGGAAACCACTATTCCAAGGAAAGCAGTGCATAAAATGAAGGCAGAGCCAGGCACAGGTCTGTAATCCCAGAGGCTGAGGATGAAGGATTGCAAGTTCAAGGCCAGGCTCAGAAATTTAGTGAGGCCCTAAATAACTTAGTGAGAACTTGTCTTAAAATAATAAAAAAAATAAATAAAAAGGGCTGGGGATTTAGCTCAGTGGTTAAGTACTCCTGGGTTTAATCCCCAGTATCAAAAAACAAAACCCAAAACAACACCCCCCCCCAGAAAACAAACAAACAAAAACAGGGAGACAGGACTGGGTAAGATAAACAAAGAACCGAGTCTCTGTCCCAGGGCAAGTGACTTCTTGAGCCTCAGTTTCACTCCTGTAAAATGGGACCCTCTTCACCTCCCTGCCTGTTCACCATATGACATTTCTTTTGAGGAGCCAGAACTTCTCTCCTGAGGTGCAAATACCTAAATACTGGGGGCTTTTCCAGCCCTGCTGGGTACCAGGGCAGGCCTCTAACCCTATAGGAACTTTCTTAATTAGGAAGGGCTTAGGTCTAGTTGGAGGGGGTAGAAGGTACCTAGGACATTTGACTTGAAGCTCTGTCTCTGCAAGATTGAGACAACATCAGTTCCACAACAAAGAAAATCCCCCAAACAAGTGTAAAATTTTTTCTTCTATTGGGAGCATATGAAAATCTGTATTATTTTCTGCATGTTAAAAATCTTTCAACTAGCTGGATCCAATGGCACATACCTGTAATCCCAGCAGCTCCGGAGGCTGGGGCAGGAGGATCACGAGTTCAAATCCAGCCTCAGCAATGGCGAGGAACTAAGCACCTCAGTGAGATCTGGTCTCTAAATGAAATGCAAAATAGGGCTGGGGATGTGGCTCAGTGGTCGAGTGCTCCTAAGTTCAATGCTTGGTACACCCTCTCAAAATCTTTCCACTAGGGGATGTGGGTGTAGCTCAATGGTAAAACGCTTGCCTAGCACATGTGAAGCACTGGGTTTCAATCCTCAGCACCACATAAAATTAAATAAAGGTATTGTGTCCATCTACATCTAATTTGTTTTTTAAATTTTTTTAACTTAAACAAAAGGTTTTGGGGATTGATGGAGATTTGGGAAAAGGGTATCTGCCCCCATCCCATTGACACCTGAGACAATTGTCTGTGGTTCCATCTTTATCTCCATCTCTAGCTTAACCTCCACTCTATCTAACGGTTTATATATCCATCTATCTAAATCGATACATCAATGCTATGCTTCAGGCAAAGTGTAGAAGCTGGAATTAACTAGCTGGAGAGGGGAAATTTTCCAATTTTGGAGGGAGATTCACCTGGATTTCAATCCTGGCTTTATCCCTTAAGGGCTGTGTGACTTTGGATTAGGGACATAATCAGCCTTCATGAGCCTCAGATTTATTACATGTAAAATGGACTTTATAACAGCACAGTGGGCATCAGCTTAGTTGTGTAGGGAGAGCTCTCTGTAGGGCATCAGGTGGGGCACTGGGAGAAAAGTGTGGGGAGGAGGAGGTTGTCCTTCCCCAGCCCAGGGGATGCTGCCTATCAATTTGTCCACTTCAGACCCAGGCGAGGTTTCTGTGAAGCACGGGGCGGGGGAGTTCTGTTGGCTTTTTGAGAAAGGCTTGGCATCTCAAGAGTAGTCAGTGTCCCCTGGGGCCACTGTGGGGAGCCTGAGCCGGGAGGCGCACTGGGCATGGTGAGTGCAGGGGGCATGGCCTGCGAGTGCAGGGCGGGGCTGTGGCTCTGGCCCTGCCCCACGCTCACAGGTCACGCCCCTACCCTGCCCCTCAGGTCTCGCCCTGGCTGGGCTCCAGCTTGCAGTTCTGGGAGGTCGCTGGTGGGGCCTTGGGCAGTAGGGAACCCTGTGAGCGCAAAGGTGGGGGACATGGAACGCCTCGATGGACCCGGTGGACAAAGGCTCCCACTTCCTCAGGACCAGCCCTGCATCTCAGGCACAGGGAGGAGGACCCAAGTGCTGAGTGCTCTGAGGCTGAACCAGATGAACCAGCCCACCAGGATGGGCAGGTGGCCAGATGTCCGCCTGGGGCCCTCTTTCACTTAAAAACAATTAAACTGCAAAAACTGGTTTTCAACATTTTCCTGCCTCCTTTTGCAAGGGAAGGAGCGCCCTTGCCTTCTCCATCTGATAAGTTTGGCACCTGAGTCCAGAAAGTTTCTGACTGCCCCCCCCCTTACTCCCTCCAGGAGAAAAGAAATCTAGAATGTGCCATGAGGCAATGTATCTAGTGAATCCACTGTGTCCCTTGGCTTGCCCCTCCCCCACTGGAAGTTCCACCAGGCAGGAGACCTTTTTGCTTTGCCCAGCTGCATCCCCCAGCACCTGGCCAGGGCCTGTCCTAGGAGAGGTCAATAAACATTCCTTAGGTGAAGAACACAAACTTTACATTTACAGAGGGTAAGAGGTGATTTTTTTTAAATCACTGTTCTATGTCCTTTACCTATTGGCTCCTATGCTCCTCACAGCTGCCCTACAAGGTGGTTACAAGCATGTCCTCATTTTCAAAGATAAGGGAACTGAGTCACAGAAAAATGAACTTAACTTACTGGAGGCAGAGAAGCTGAGAAAGGAATGACATCCGCTCTCATTCAGCAAACTCAGGATGCCAGGGCTCCTCCTTGGACCCCTCTTCCAACATTTCCTTGGTACCTGATGTTGGAATTGAGAATGTTGGCTTCAAAGATCAGCTCTGCCATTTGTTGATACTGTGAGCTTCTGCAACTCTTCCCCAGACATCAGTTTCCCCATGGGCCCTGGTGAGGGGGTGCCTTATCTTTCTTTCTCTGCCCACAAGCCCTTTAGGAATCCTTTCCTTGGCTGGATGGCAGCTCTGCTCTCAGGGGCAGGAGAAGTTTTGGAGTGCAAACAGAGACTTCCTGAATCCTCCCCTCACTCCTTGCTTTGGCTCTGGGCAGGAGCTCCAAAGCCTCTCCCAGTGGGTGCCAGAGGCCAGAGCTGCATTTGCCTGCCCCAGGAGGCCAGCCAGCCCCTGCCCAGGCCTGGGACATGTTTTCTTTTCCCCCTGTGTGTTGTAGCTGGGACCATTTATAATAGGGAAAAAAGAGAATGACCAGCCCAGCCAGCTGGAAAATAAAGACTTAAAAAGAAAATGTCTAGGCCTGTTCTTCTCCTGTGGAGGCTTTGGTTAAGCAGAAAGTTTTAGTTCCTTTCTGAAAGGCATTTGGGCTTTTGAAGTCCCCGGCAGGTGCTCCCTCTGGCCCCTGGGAAGCCAGGCTCTGGCATGTCCCAATGTGCATGACCAGGATGGGGCCAGGCCACTCAGAGAAGGCAGCAGAAGGCCCTGGGAATTGTAGCACCAGGCTGGGTCCATTGGGGCCTTTGGCCCCACCCACTCTGCTCCTCTCCCAGTGGGGCCCAAGCCCCATAACCTCCCTTTAGTGGCCTCTTGCCTGAATTTCCTCTGCTCCCTCTGGCTTTAAATGCTGGCTGGGTGCCACTTGGGCCAGAGGGTGGGAATGGACTGCTTCTTCATTCAGAGAACCAGAGAGATTTTGCAAACAGTGAGACTGAGGCAGAGAGGGCTTACCCCAGGCCATTCAGAAAACCTAAACATACTGAGTTGTCATTGTCTTGTAAATGTGAACAACAGCTACCATTTCTTAAGCACATGTAATATGGAAGGATGCAGTTGATGAATCCAGGAATTCACCTGGCAGAGGAAACCCAGCAATCTGTCTCTCAAGGACACTGCCTGGATAGCTCTCTTCAAATCTTGTTTAGTTCCAGTCATTGCAAATGAGCCTCTTCTTTGTGTGGCCACCCCTTGCTAGGGTCTCAGCTACATCTATTACTGATGAAGGAGCACTATCAAAATATATCTAATAGCTGGGCATGGTGGTGCAACCTGCCAACTACTTGGGAGGCTGAGGCAGGAGGATTGCAAGTTCAAGCCCAGTTTCAGCAACTTAGTTGAGAATCTGTTTCCAAAAAAGGGGGGGGGCTGAAGGTGTGGCTCAGTGATAGAGTGCCCCTTGGTACCACAAAATTAAAAGGGCTGGGGATGTAGCTCACTGGTAAAGCACTATAATTAGCAGTACTGCAAAAAAGAAAAGAAAAAAAATTAACAGCAAGCACCTACTAGGTGCAAAGTGTCGTGTGCTAGACTAGACATATTCCAGCTTTAGCCCCCTCTCTGCTCTCCACACAGCAATGAGCCTGGTCACTGTGGTGCTACCCTTCCAGGGCACCCCCCATGACTTACTTCCTCCAACAAGGCAACTAGGCCCTACCTCCTATAGTGTCCATTACCTCCTGATGGTTTGTTCAAATATGTAGATTGATTCACTGATAAAGACAGAGCACTCATGATCCAATCACTCCCCCAAGCCCTGCCTCTGAACATTGCTGCTCTGGGGACCAAGCCTTCAAGATAGGAGCCTCTGGGAAAGGTTTCAGGTACAAAGCGCAAAAGCTGGTAAACAGCACAGCTGGGATTCGAATGCAGCACTGCCTGGTTCTTTACTCGATATGAGCCTCTGTGCTATGTGGCGGCCCTCTCTGTCCAGTGCCTACCTCTGACCTCTGGGCATTGCCCTGACAACTACTCCAGTCACCCCTCATTCACTGGGCAGGGAGTAGGCACCATGATGAGATGGGGGTATATATCAAAATCTAGGCCTCTGTCCTGAAAGAGCTTTTGGTTTACTTGGTGGGCCAAGCTTTCTACCTCTGGTCCTCTTGTCCACTAGAGAGCCTTTATGTGACAGTGGTTGAGTGCACTGTATATGGACCCCTCCTCTATATGTCAGCCAGGATTCTGGTCTTGCTCTTGATGACATCACTGCATTCTGAGCATCCGTAGGGCACAGGGATGTAAAGGGAGCAGTAGACCGAGTGGATGACAGAATTTCCCTCCTTTATGCCCGTGGGTATTGGGTCCCCAAAAGCATTCCATGTGTTCAGCTGAGGCAAGGACCACACATGCTGACACCTCCCTAATATTTCTCCTGGGCCTGTGTATCTAGGAGATTCTTTCTACGACAGTAGGAGTGGAGGTGCAGGAAAGGGTATGTACACAGGAAAAAGAAAAAGTACTCATGCTGGGTGTAGGGGTACACACCAGTAATCTCAGCTACATGGGAGGCTGAGGCAGGAGGACTGCAAGTTTGAGGCCAGTCTGGGTAATTTAGGGAGATGCTACTTCAGAATAAAAGGAAACAAACAAACGTTTTAATTTTTCTCAAAATGATCTGAGCCAGGTTGGTGCTTCTTGGTAGATTCAGATAACAGTGTTATAAGACAGGTTAGAGTCAGGTGTGGTCTCCTGCTGCCCTCCAACCTCTCTAGCAGGTGATAGTGAAGGCAAATGTTAGACCAAATTTGCTACAGGAATTGACAGTCATCACACAGACATTCAGCAGCAAAGTGTGGTCTTTTGTTGTTGTTGTTGTTGTGTGTGTGTGTTGGGAATTTAACTCAGGGGCTCTCAACCACTGAGCCACATCCCCAGCCCTATTTTGTATTTTATTTACAGACAGGGTCTCACTGAGTTGCTTAGTTTCTAGCCATTGCTGAGGCTGGCTTTTTGAACTCACGATCCTCCTGCCTCAGCCTCCTGAGCTGCTGGGATTATAGGTATGTGCCTCTGCGCCTGTCAAAAGTGGGGTCATTTTAAAGATAAAACAGGACCTATAAAGTAGTTTCAACGTCTCAGTGAAGTCCCAGCTCCATGTTTCAGGC